>NC_057799.1:206662055-206897543 GCF_018294505.1 Triticum aestivum
CCCGAGCTCACGCTACGCCTTGGATGACTACGTCCATGCGGCGTCCTCCTCTGAGCCGTTGCCGTTGCCGTCCTTCGTTCGAGCCACTCTTCGTGACCCGCTCTGGATGGCTGCGATGCAAGAGGAGTTTGACGCCCTGTTGCGCAACCGGACGTGGCAGCTTGTTCCCCGTCCCCGGCACGCCAACGTGATTACTGGGAAGTGGGTCTTTAAACACAAGCTCCGTCCTGATGGTACCCTTGATCTCTACAAAGCGCGCTGGGTCGTTCGTGGCTTCCGATAGGGTGCTGGCATCAACTTCACCGACACCTTTGCTCCGGTCGTCAAGCCCGGCATGAGACGCACGGTTCTCCACCTTGCGATCTCCCGTGCTTGGCCGGTGTACCAGATGGACGTCTCCAACGCCTTCCTTCATGGTCACCTCGAGGAGCAGGTCTTCTGCCAGCAGCCCACCGGGTTTGTTGACCCGACGCTTCCCGACCACGTGTGCCTGCTTTCGCGGTCCTTGTACGGACTCAAGTGGCTCCGCGCGCTTGGTACCAGCGCATCGCGACGTTTCTCCACCAGCTTGGGTTCTGCTCTACCCGCTCAGATGCCTCGCTCTTCGTCTATCATCAGGGCTCTGACATGGCCTACTTGCTGCTCTATGTCGACGACATCATCCTGACGGCATGTACGGCCGGTCTCCTCAGTCAGCTCACGGCTGGTCCTTTGCACTACTTCCTTGGTGTCGAGGTGGTGCGCCGTCCGGATGGCTTCTTCCTTCATCAGCGGAAGTACGCTCATGAGCTCCTGGAGTGCGCTGGCATGCTTAACTGCAAGCCTGCCACTACGCCTGTTGATACGAAGGCCAAACTTTCTGCCACGGATTGTTCTCCTGCTTCGGATGCTGCTTTCTATCGGTCTATCGTTGGTGCTCTCCAGTACCTCACTCTGACTCGACCGGAGATCCAGTATGCCGTGCAACAGGTGTGTCTTCATATGCATGCTCCTCGAGACTTTCACCGGGCTGCCGTCAAGCGGATTCTCCGCTATATCTGTGGCACTATGGATCTCGGCGTCACGCTTCACGCCTCCGCCGACACCGCCCTCACCGCCTACACCGATGCAGTCTGGGCGGGCTGCCCTGACACTCGTCGGTCCACTTCGGGCTATTGTGTCTACCTTGGACCCTCACTTATCTCGTAGTCGTCCAAGCGGCAGCCTACGGTCTCTCGTTCCAGTGCTGAGGCTGAGTATCGTGCGGTGGCCAATGATACGTCTCCAACGTATCTATAATTTTTGATTGTTCCATGCTATTATATTATCTGTTTTGGATGTTTAATGGGCTTTATTATACACTTTTATATTATTTTTGGGACTAACCTATTAACCAAAGGCCCAGTGCAAATTGCTGTTTTTTTGCCTATTTCAGTGTTTCGCAAAAGGAATATCAAACGGAATGAAACCTTCGGGAGAGTGATTTTTGGAACAAACGCAATCTAGGAGACTTGGAGTGGACGTCAAGAAAGAAACGAGGAGGCCACGAGGTAGGAGGGCGCGCCCAGGGGGGTAGGCGCGCCCCCACCCTCGTGGGCCCCTCGTGGCTCCCCTGACTGACTTCTTTCGCCTATATATACTCATATACCCCGAAAACATCCGAGAGCACCACGAAACCCTATTTCCACCGCCGCAACCTTCTGTACCCGTGAGATCCCATCTTGGGGCCTTTTCCGGCGCTCCGCCGGAGGGGGAATCGATCACGGAGGGCTTCTACATCAACACCATAGCCTCTCCGATGATGTGTGAGTAGTTTACCACAGACCTTCGGGTCCATAGTTATTAGCTAGATGGCTTCTCTCTCTTTGGATTTCAATACAAAGTTCTCCCCGATTCTCTTGGAGATCTATTCGATGTAATTCTTTTTGCGGTGTGTTTGTCGAGATCCGATGAATTGTGGGTTTATGATCAAGATTATCTATGAACAATATTTGAATCTCCTCTGAATTCTTTTATGTATGATTTGTTATCTTTGCAAGTCTCTTCGAATTATCAGTTTGGTTTGGCCTACTAGATTGATCTTTCTTGCAATGGGAGAAGTGCTTAGCTTTGGGTTCAATCTTGCGGTGTCCTTTCCCAGTGACAACAGGGGCAACAAGGCACATATTGTATTGTTGCCATCGAGGATAAAAAGATGGGATTTATATCATATTGCTTGAGTTTATCCCTCTACATCATGTCATCTTGCCTAATGTGTTACTCTGTTCTTATGAACTTAATACTCTAGATGCATGCTGGATAGCGGTCGATGTGTGGAGTAATAGTAGTAGATGCAGAATCGTTTCGGTCTACTTGTCGCGGACGTGATGCCTATATACATGATCATGCCTAGATATTCTCATAACTATGCACTTTTCTATCAATTGCTCGACAGTAATTTGTTCACCCACCGTAATACTTATGCTATCTTGAGAGAAGCCACTAGTGAAACCTATGGCCCCTGGGTCTATTTTCCATCATATAAGTTTCCAATCTATTTTACTTTGCAATCTTTACTTTCAATCTATATCATAAAAAATACCAAAAATATTTATCTTATTATCTCTATCAGATCTCACTTTTGCAAGTGGCCGTGAAGGGATTGACAACCCCTTTATTGCGTTGGTTGCAAGGCTCTTATTTGTTTGTGTAGGTACGAGGCGACTTGCATGTAGTCTCCTACTGGATTGATACCTTGGTTCTCAACAACTGAGGGAAATACTTACGCTACTTTGCTGCATCACCCTTTCCTCTTCAAGGGAAAACCAACGCAGTGCTCAAGAGGTAGCAAGAAGGATTTCTGGCGCCGTTGCCGGGGAGATCTACGCCAAGTCAAGTCAAGTCAAGTCAAGTCATACCAAGTACCCATCACAAACTCTTATCCCTCGCATTACATTATTCGCCATTTGCCTCTCGTTTTCCTCTCCCCCACTTCACCCTTGCCGTTTTATTCGCCCTCTTTTTCCGTCCGCCTCTCTTTCGCTTGCTTCTTGTGTGCTTGTGTGTTGGATTGTTTGTCACGATGGCTCAAGATAATACTAAATTGTGTGATTTTTCCAATACCAACAACAATGATTTTCTTAGCACTCCGATTGCTCCTGTTACCGATGCTGAATCTTGTGAAATTAATGCTGCCTTGCTGAATCTTGTCATGAAAGATCAATTCTCTTGCCTTCCTAGTGAAGATGCCGCTACACATCTAAACAACTTTGTTGATTTGTGTGATATGCAAAAGAAGAAAGATGTGGATAATGATATTGTTAAATTGAAGCTATTTCCGTTTTCGCTTAGAGATCGTGCTAAAACTTGGTTTTCATCTTTGCCTAAAAATAGTATTGATTCTTGGAATAAGTGCAAAGATGCTTTTATCTCTAAGTATTTTCCTCCCGCTAAGATCATCTCTCTTAGAAACGATATTATGAATTTTAAGCAACTTGATCATGAACATGTTGCGCAAGCTTGGGAGAGGATGAAATTAATGATACGTAATTGCCCTACACATGGTTTGAATTTATGGATGATTATACAAAAAAATTATGCCGGATTGAATTTTGCTTCTAGAAATCTTTTAGATTCGGCCGCGGGAGGCACTTTTATGGAAATCACTTTAGGAGAAGCTACTAAACTCCTAGATAATATTATGGTTAATTATTCTCAATGGGACACCGAAAGATCTACTAGTAAAAAGGTTCATGCGATAGAAGAGATTAATGTTTTGAGTGGAAAGATGGATGAACTTATGAAATTGTTTGCTAATAAGAGCACTTCTTCTGATCCTAATGATATGCCTTTGTCGGCTTTGGTTGAGAATAATAATGAATCTATGGATGTGAATTTTGTTGGTAGGAACAATTTTGGTAACAACGCTGGTAGAGGAAACTTTAATCCTAGGCCGTTTCCTAGTAATTCCTCTAATAATTATGGTAATTCCTACAACAAATCTTATGGAAATTTTAATAAGATGCCCTCTGATTTTGATACTAGTGTTAAAGAATTTATGATTTCTCAAAAGAATTTCAATGCTTTGCTTGAAGAAAAATTGCCTAAGATTGATGAGTTGGCTAGGAACGTGGATAGAATTTCTCTTCATGTTGATTCTTTGAAACTTAGATCTATTCCACCTAAGCATGATATCAATGGGTCTCTCAAATCTATGAGAATTTCTATTGATGAGTGCAAGGAAAGAACCGCTAGGATGCGTGCTAAGAAACATTGCTTTGTAAAAGCGTGTTCTTCTAGTTTTCATGATAATAGGGATGAAGATCTAAAAGTGATTGATGTGTCTCCTATTAAATATTTGTTTTGCAATATGAATCTTGATAATGATGGGACTGGAGATGAGTCAACTTTACTTAAAAGGTGTCCAAATGATTCGGAGTTTTTAGATCTTGATGCAAAAATTGGTAAAAGTGGGATTGAAGAGGTCAAAACTTTACATAGCAATGAACCCACAATTTTGGATTTCAAGGAATTAATTATGATAATTGTTCTTTAATAGATTGTATTTCCTTGTTGCAATCCGTATTAAATTCTCCTCATGCTTATAGTCAAAATAAAGCTTTTACCAAACATATCGTTGATGCTTTAATGCAATCTTATGAAGAAAAGCTTGAACTAGAAGTTTCTATCCCTAGAAAACTTTATGATGAGTGGGAACCTACTATTAAAATTAAGATTAAAGATCATGAATGCTATGCTTTGTGTGATTTGGGTGCTAGTGTTTCTGTTGAGCATATAACCCTTAGAGTCACCTGCCAGGAGGGGCCGGGTTACTCATACTGGTCATCACGCGAAGCCCAGTACCGAGCTTGAAGACGGCGGGTTAATGATGGGCCTAAGACCCGCCGATGGATTAAGGCCCGTAGTGATAAACCGCCGTATGGCAAGACTTGTAGTGTAAGGAAAGAATAGTTGAGAGCCCGAGCCGGACACTCTTATGAGCCGGCCGGGACTCTGAGAGCCGCTGGGCGTCAACCTCTCTATATAAAGGGACGACCCGGCGGCGGTTTAGGGACAAGTAAGATCTCGTCGAGAGCCAGGCATAGCAATCAAGCTCCCTGGTCATCGAAACCATAATCAATACCACCTCAACTGGACGTAGGCTTTTACCTTCACCGTAAGGGGCCGAACCAGTATAACCCCCGTGTTCCTTGTCCCGTTTAACCCCTTTAAGCTTCCTACTACGATGGCTCCACGACTAAGTCCTAGCTCGAGGACATCTGCCGTGACAATTCCACGACAGTTGGCGCCCACCGTGGGGCCAGCGCACGGTGGATTTGAGCTCTTGAAGGGCAGCTTCGAAGGGCTCAAGGGATACGCTGTGGGCCGGATGACCAAGAGTCGTCGCGGCAAGCTCTACATCGACGATGCAAACTGGGCCCCCGACGCCGGCTCAATTGAGTACGGGTACCGGGTCCCCTTGGCGGAATTCATGTCTTCATTGGCAAGATTGGTGAGCCGGGCCCTGAGCCGGATCTCTGCGCTGGTCTCATCGAGACGGCTCAGCGTGCACGACCCGCCTGGGCTCTACCTTCCTTGAAGCATGCTTTTGTGGGATGTGTTCATGGAGGACTCTCTGAAGGGTCTGGATCTGGTGATGAGACGGCCGCCGGCTCTGACGGCGAGTCGTCTACGGACGAGTCAAACTCGTTGTATCAACTTCAAGATGGCAGGCTCAGGGGTTGTTCCGATGGCGACAGCATTCCGGACCCCTTTGAACCGCCGAGCCGGGTTGGAATCTTCATGGCCGGCGCGCAACTTGTTCAAAACCCCGCCTCCGGGTCAGGAAGCCCGGTGCCTTCGCCGGCTCAGGTGCTGATGGATCTTACAGATAAGATGACGGTCCTGTTGACCGCTACGGTAGCTCCGGCGGATCAAATTCAGCATGACGCGGAGGTGGCACAGTTAAAGTTGGATCTAGCAAAGGCCAAGGAGGATCTGGCGGCGGAGGGGATCAGGATGGCTGCAGAGAGGGCGGCTCTCGACGCCCAGACTCAGCTGATTCAGGCACAGTCCTTCCGGCTCACGATGGATCAAAACGCATCCAATGAGGTCATGAGAAGGAGGCATCAAAAGGCCCAATCTCGACTCCCTCCGGTTTACGATCCTCGAAATCTCTTCAACACGCAGGGTGCAGGGTCTAGTAACCCGCCAGAGATCATAGTGCCCGAGGCTGGGACACCTATTCAGCCCCAAGTGATGGGGCCTTCCCGAGTGAACCCTGCCCCGCCTCAGTACGTGCCAATACCATCGGGTCATTATGCCAACCCGCTGGAAAACATGGTCGCCGCGGCGGCACGGCTGGCGGCTCTCCCAATTGATGGCGACTCTCCAACAGCGGTCAAAACCCGCCGGGTCAGGGAGCTCCTTCAGACAGCTCTGGCGCAGCAAGAGGCGTACTCTTACAGCCGGGACAGGATCCATTCAACCCCTCGTCCAGGCCGGAGCCCAAGTTATAGCAGACACATGGTCTCAGCGACCGGCTCAAGTAATGTCCGACACCATGACTTGCCACCTGGCCATGGCCCGGCTCATAATGGAGCCTTTCACGCAACAGACCAAGACAGAGCACGGCAAGAGGCGGAGCAGGTGCCTCAGTTGACGGCTTACCAGACACCCCCGGCTTATCCGACGGCTTCCGTCGACGTGGGTATCCCTACGAGGACTGGAGGTGTCCCTTGTTTAGTGCCGGCTCTCCGCAATGAACGTCTACCCAAGGACTTCAAAGGGCCTAGGAAGGTGCCTAATTACACGGCTGATTTACAACCCAGAGCCTGGATCGAGAGTTACGAGATGGCCATGGAATTGCTGGAGGTCAGTGAAGCGACAATGGCCAAGTACTTCACCATTATGTTAGATGGGACGGCCCGCACTTGGTTAAAAGGGCTACCACCGAATTCCATCGGGTCTTGGGCTGAGCTGAAAGCCCGGTTCATCCAAAACTTCAAAGATACCTGTAGGCAGTCTATGTCAATTGTGGATTTGACTAACTGTAAACAGCAGGAGGGTGAGTCTACGACACATTGGGTTCGCCGGGTCAAAGAGATAATACATTCATCTGATAAGATGGATGCCGGCTCTGCAGTCTTAATGTTGGAGCAGAATTGTCGCTTCCTGCCCCTGAAGATGAAACTTGGGCGGCTCAAACGCGACTGCAATGATATGGGTACGCTGATGGCGGCTCTCGTCAAGTACGCCGACTCTAATAGTACCAAGGACCCCGCTTCAGATGATGAAAGGACAGGAAAGGGAATGAAGAACGGCAATGGCAAGGGTCCTCAGCATAACCCGACAAGCCAAGGAGGTAACAAGTGTAAGGCTGATGGCAGCATGGAGTTTGTGGCCAATGCCAGCTCACAGGGTAACAACCAGCGGCGTAAAGGGAGGCCACCTCCCCGAGCTGGCGGGTCAGGCCCGATGCTCGAATAGTTGTTGAATGAGCCTTGTCCGAGGCATGGCTCTAGGGAGAAGCCAGCTACTCATCTATGGAAAGATTGCGCAATCATGAAGGCCTTTAAGAATTCCAGTGCCTTTAATGGCAACAATGGCCCGGGTGGCAGCTCAGGCGCTGGTGGTTTTCATGGCCCGGGCGGCGGCTCAAATCCTAATCCTCAGAATGGTCAAGGGGGCTTTAATCAGCAGTCCGGCCAGGGTCATCAACAGCAGCAGGGGGGTTACCAAACCAATCCAAAGCAGCTTAACGGTGGACAGTATCACGTGTTTACCACCAGTCTGTGTAAGCGAGATCAGAAGCTTCATAAGAGGGCTGTGAATGCTGTTGAGCCGACGGTTCCACGCTATTTAAGATGGTCTGAGCAGCCTATTGTGTGGAGTAGGGAGGATCACCCTCCCCGGGTTGATAATCCGGGTCACTTGGCCCTGGTGGTGGCTCCCCAGGTGGGAGTATATAAGTTCACTAAGGTGCTCATGGATGGAGGCAGCAGCATCAACATCCTCTATTATGAGACCTTCTGTCGTGTGGGGTTGATTGATAAGAACCTCAGCCAGTCCAATACTGTTTTCCATGGCGTGGTGCCTGGTAAGTCGGCTTATCCAGTTGGTAAGATTGAATTGGAAGTGGCCTTTGGAGATGAGTACAACTACAGGGTGGAAAAATTGACCTTTGAGGCGGTCAAGATAAGAAGTCCGTATCATGCCATATTTGGGCGGCCGGCTTACGCCAAGTTCATGGCACGGCCATGTTACATATACCTACAGCTCAAGATGCCGGGTCACAATGGGACCATTACGGTTCATGGTAGCCGAAAGGTAGCCTTGGAATGTGAGGAAGGTGACGCGGCTTATGCAGAATCTGTTTGTGCAACTGAGGAGCTGAAGTTTTACAAGGATAATGTTGACCCAACAGATATGACATCTCTGAAAAAGCCGACCACGGAGCATGAGCCGACAATGAAATTTAAGTCAGATGATGAGACTAAACTTGTTGATTTCGTTCCAGGTGACTCATCTCAGCAGTTTAGCATCAGTGCCAATTTGGATCCAAAATAGGAAAGCGCGCTCATCGAGTTCATCCGTGAGAACAGGGACGTCTTTGCATGGAAACCTTCTGACATGCCAGGTGTACCTAGAGAACTCGCTGAGCACACTCTCAATATTGATCCGAAATTTAAACCGGTCAGGCAATTCCTTCGGCGGTTTAATGAAGAGAGGCGGAAGGCCATTGGTGAGGAGGTGGCCCGGCTCTTGGCGGCCGGGTTTATTGTCGAAGTCTTTCATCCAGAATGGTTAGCTAACCCGGTGCTCGTGCTCAAGAAGAATGGCACCTAGCGGATGTGTGTGGACTACACGGACTTAAACAAGGCGTGTCCGGCTGATCCTTTTGCCCTTCCCCGTATTGATCAAATCATTGATGCTACGGCGGGTTGCGAGCGCTTAAGTTTCTTGGATGCTTATTCTGGATACCATCAGATTAAAATGGCAGTTAAGGACCAGGAGAAGACGGCCTTCATCACTCCCTTTGGAGCCTTCTGTTATGTGTCTATGCCTTTTGGACTCAAGAGTGCACAGGCGACTTACCAGCGTTGTGTGCAGAATTGTCTTCATAACCAGATTGGGTGCAATGTTCACGCCTATGTGGATGATATCGTGGTTAAGTCCAGGGAGAAGGAGACCCTGATAGATGACCTTAGAGAAACTTTTGATAATCTCCGGGTTTACAAGATGATGCTTAACCCGGCCAAGTGTGTTTTTGGTGTTCCTGCAGGCAAGCTCTTGGGTTTCCTGGTTTCTAACAGAGGCATTGAAGCTAACCCAGAAAAAAATCAAGGCAATCACCTCTCTGGCTAAGCCGGCGTGTATAAACGACGTCCAGCGCCTGGCGGGTCGTATCGCTGCTTTAAGCCGGTTTATAAGCCGTTTGGGTGAGAAGGCCATGCCGCTGTACCAGTTGATGAAGAAAACTGATGACTTTATCTGGAATGATGCTGCCAATGCTGCTTTTGAGGATTTGAAGAGACAGTTGGCCGAGCCCCCAGTCCTCGCTGCTCCGGTTGCAAGGAGCCCTTATTACTGTATGTAGCTGCTAACACACGAGCCGTCAGTGTGGCTGTGGTGGTGGAGCGCAAGGAAGAGGGTAAGGAATATCCGGTTCAGCGGCCGGTTTATTACGTCAGTGAAGTGCTCATCGAGTCCAAACAGCGGTATCCACATTGGCAGAAGCTTGTTTATGGTGTGTTCATGGCAAGCCGGAAGGTTAAGCACTATTTTCAAGGTCACCCCATTACGGTGGTTAGTTCTGCTCCCCTTGGAGATATCATCCAAAACAGGGAAGCCACAGGGAGAGTGGCTAAGTGGGCTATAGAACTTGGGCCTCATGGTCTGAAATACGTACCACGCACTGCTGTTAAATCTCAAGCTTTGGTGGATTTCATCAACGATTGGACAGAACTACAGGTGCCTGAAGAAAAGCCGGATAATACATATTGGACTATTCACTTTGATGGGTCTAGGCAATTGGAAGGTTCGGGGGCTGGAGTTGTATTGGCTTCCCCTAAAGGTGACAAGTTTCATTATGTGCTACGGTTGATGTTTCCTTGTACTAACAATGCGGCTGAGTACGAGGCCTTGCTCCATGGACTTCGGATGGCCAAGGAGATGAGCTTGAGCCGAGTAAGGTGCTTCGGCGACTCAGATCTAGTGGCTCAACAAGTATCAGGCAAGTGGGATTCCAAGGACCCTCTCATGGCGGCTTATCGCCGTGAAGTTGATACCATTGCTGGACACTTTCAGGGTTACCAAGTAGAGCACATCGATCGCAGGAAGAACGAGGCGGCTGATGCATTAAGCCGGCTGGGCTCTCAGCGAAAACCGGTGCCACCTAATACTTTCTTGGACATCTTGCATAACCCTTCTGTTAAGGTACCTACAGAGGAAGACTTGGCTGTCCCTGACCCGGAGGCACAGTTGGTGGCGGCTCTCCACATCACCCCGGACTGGACGGTGCCATACTTGGCTTACATGACCCGGGGAGATTTGCCTGAGGATGAAACTTTGGCCAGACAAATAACCCGGCGGTCTAAGTCAATGGTTGTTATCAATGGTGAGCTGCATCGCCGCAGTGTTACGGGAGCGTTCCAGCGTTGTGTCTCCCCTGAGGAAGGTCAAGAAATCTTGCGTGAGATTCACGAAGGGGATTGTGGTCATCATGCCGGCTCAAAATCCCTTGTGGCCAATGTTGGGAATCGTAGCATAATTTTAAAATTTTCCTACACTCACCAAGATGCATCTATGGAGTCTACTAGCAACGAGGGGAAAGGAGTGGATCTACATACCCTTGTAGATCCCGAGCGGAAGCGTTCCAATGAACGTGGATGACGGAGTCGTACTCGCCGTGATCCAAATCACCGATGACCGAGTGCCGAACGGACGGCACCTCCGCGTTCAACACACGTACGGTGCAGCGACGTCTCCTCCTTTCTTGATCCAGCAAGGGGGGAGGAGAGGTTGATGGAGATCCAACAGCACGACGGCGTGGTGGTGGATGTAGCGGCTCTCCGGCAAGGCTTCGCCGAGCTTCTGCGCGCGAGAGAGAGGTGTTGCAGGGGAGGAGGGAGGCGCCAAAGGCTGTAGTAGTGCTGCCCTCCCTCCCCCCCCTTTATATAGGCCCCCAAGGGGGTGCGCAGCCCTTGGAGATGGGATCTCCAAGGGGGGGGGGGCGGCGGCCAAGGGGGGAAGGGGTTGCCTTGCCCCCCAAGGCAAGGGGGAACTCCCCCCTAGGGTTCCCAACCCTAGGCGCATGGGGGGGAGGCCCAAAGTGGCGCCCCAGCCCATTAGGGGCTGGTTCCCCTCCACTTTCAGCCCACGGGGCCCTCCGGGACAGGTGGCCCCACCCGGTGGACCCCCGGGACCCTTTCGGTGGTCCCGGTACAATACCGATAACCCCCGAAACTTTCCCGGTGGCCAAAACTGGACTTCCTATATATAATTCTTCACCTCCGGACCATTCCGGAACCTCTCGTGACGTCCGGGATCTCATCCGGGACTCCGAACAACTTTCGGGTTTCCGCATACATATATCTCTACAACCCTAGCGTCACCGGACCTTAAGTGTGTAGACCCTACGGGTTCGGGAGACATGCAGACATGACCGAGACGCCTCTCCGGTCAATAACCAACAGCGGGATCTGGATACCCATGTTGGCTCCCACATGTTCCACGATGATATCATCGGGTGAACCACGGTGTCGAGGATTCAATCAATCCGTATGCAATTCCCTTTGTCAATCGGTATGTTACTTGCCCGAGATTCGATCGTCGGTATCCCAATACCTAGTTCAATCTCGTTACCGGCAAGTCTCTTTACTCGTACCGCAATGCATGATCCCGTGACTAACGCCTTAGTAACATTGAGCTCATTATGATGATGCATTACCGAGTGGGCCCAGAGATACCTCTCCGTCACACGGAGTGATAAATCCCAGTCTCGATCCGTGCCAACCCAACAGACACTTTCGGAGATACCCGTAATGCACCTTTATAGTCACCCAGTTACGTTGTGACGTTTGGCACACCCAAAGCACTCCTACGGTATCCGGGAGTTGCACGATCTCATGGTCTAAGGAAAAGATACTTGACATTGGAAAAGCTCTAGCAAACGAAACTACACGATCTTTTATGCTATGCTTAAGTTGGGTCTTGTCCATCACATCATTCTCCTAATGATGTGATCCCGTTATCAATGACATCCTATGTCCATAGTCAGGAAACCATGACTATCTGTTGATCAACGAGCTAGTCAACTAGAGGCTTACTAGGGACAGGTTGTGGTCTATGTATTCACACATGTATTACGATTTCCGGACAATACAATTATAGCATGAATAAAAGACTATTATCATGAACACAGAAATATAATAATAACCATTTATTATTGCCTCTAGGGCATATTTCCAACAGATCGTATCTTCTATACGACTCATGCTCGACCTTTCGGTCCTCCGTGTTCCGAGGCCATGTCTGTACATTCTAGGCTCGTCAAGTCAACCTAAGTGTATTGCGTGTGTTCCGAGGCCATGTCTGTACATGCTAGGCTCGTCAACACCCGTTGTATTCGAACGTTAGAATCTATCACACCCGATCATCACGTGGTGCTTCGAAACAACGAACCTTCGCAACGGTGCACAGTTAGGGTGAACACTTTCTTGAAATTATTATAAGGGATCATCTTACTTACTACCGTCGTTCTAAGCAAATAAGATGCAAAAACATGATAAACATCACATGCAATCAAATAGTGACATGATATGGCCAATATCATCATGCTCCTTTGATCTCCATCTTCGGGGCACCATGATCATCTTCGTCACCGGCATGACACCATGATCTCCATCATCATGATCTCCATCATTGTGTCTTCATGAAGTCGTCACGCCAACGATTACTTCTACTTCTATGGCTAACTCGTTTAGCAACAAAGTAAAGTAATTTACATGGCGTTATTCAATGACACGCAGGTCATGCAAAATAATAAAGACAACTCCTATGGCTCCTGCCGGTTGTCATACTCATCGACATGCAAGTCGTGATTCCTATTACAAGAATATGATCAATCTCATACATCACATATATCATTCATCACATCTTCTGGCCATATCACATCACATCGCACTTGCTGCAAAAACAAGTTAGACGTCCTCTAATTGTTGTTGCATGTTTTTACGTGGTTTGTAGGTTTCTAGCAAGAACGTTTTCTTACCTACGTATGACCACAACGTGATTTGCCAATTTCTATTTACCCTTCATAAGGACCCTTTTCATCGAATCCGTTCCGACTAAAGTAGGAGAGACAGACACCCGCTAGCCACCTTATGCAACTAGTGCATGTCAGTCGGTGGAACCTGTCTCACGTAAGCGTACGTGTAAGGTCGGTCCGGGCCGCTTCATCCTACAATGCCGCCGAAACAAGAAACGACTAGTAGCGGCAAGAAGAATTGGCAACATCAACGCCCACAACTTCTTTGTGTTCTACTCGTGCATAGTAACTACGCATAGGCCTGGCTCATGATGCCACTGTTGGGAATCGTAGCATAATTTTAAAATTTTCCTACGCTCACCAAGATGCATCTATGGAGTCTACTAGCAACGAGGGGAAAGGAGTGGATCTACATACCCTTGTAGATCGCGAGCGGAAGCGTTCCAATGAACGTGGATGACGGAGTCGTACTCGCCGTGATCCAAATCACCGATGACCGAGTGCCGAACGGACGGCACCTCCGCGTTCAACACACGTACGGTGCAGCGACGTCTCCTCCTTTCTTGATCCAGCAAGGGGGGAGGAGAGGTTGATGGAGATCCAACAGCACGACGGCGTGGTGGTGGATGTAGCGGCTCTCCGGCAAGGCTTCGCCGAGCTTCTGCGCGCGAGAGAGAGGTGTTGCAGGGGAGGAGGGAGGCGCCAAAGGCTGTAGTAGTGCTGCCCTCCCTCCCCCCCTTTATATAGGCCCCCAAGGGGGGTGCGCAGCCCTTGGAGATGGGATCTCCAAGGGGGGGGCGGCGGCCAAGGGGGGAAGGGGTTGCCTTGCCCCCCAAGGCAAGGGGGAACTCCCCCCCTAGGGTTCCCAACCCTAGGCGCATGGGGGGGAGGCCCAAAGTGGCGCCCCAGCCCATTAGGGGCTGGTTCCCCTCCACTTTCAGCCCACGGGGCCCTCCGGGACAGGTGGCCCCACCCGGTGGACCCCCGGGACCCTTCCGGTGGTCCCGGTACAATACCGATAACCCCCAAAACTTTCCCGGTGGCCAAAACTGGACTTCCTATATATAATTCTTCACCTCCGGACCATTCCGGAACCTCTCGTGACGTCCGGGATCTCATCCGGGACTCCGAACAACTTTCGGGTTTCCGCATACATATATCTCTACAACCCTAGCGTCACCGGACCTTAAGTGTGTAGACCCTACGGGTTCGGGAGACATGCAGACATGATCGAGACGCCTCTCCGGTCAATAACCAACAGCGGGATCTGGATACCCATGTTGGCTCCCACATGTTCCACGATGATATCATCGGGTGAACCACGGTGTCGAGGATTCAATCAATCCGTATGCAATTCCCTTTGTCAATCGGTATGTTACTTGCCCGAGATTCGATCGTCGGTATCCCAATACCTTGTTCAATCTCGTTACCGGCAAGTCTCTTTACTCGTACCGCAATGCATGATCCCGTGACCAACGCCTTGGTCACATTGAGCTCATTATGATGATGCATTACCGAGTGGGCCCAGAGATACCTCTCCGTCACACGGAGTGACAAATCCCAGTCTCGATCCGTGCCAACCCAACAGACACTTTCGGAGATACCCGTAATGCACCTTTATAGTCACCCAGTTACGTTGTGACGTTTGGCACACCCAAAGCACTCCTACGGTATCCGGGAATTGCACGATCTCATGGTCTAAGGAAAAGATACTTGACATTGGAAAAGCTCTAGCAAACGAAACTACACGATCTTTTATGCTATGCTTAGGTTGGGTCTTGTCCATCACATCATTCTCCTAATGATGTGATCCCGTTATCAGTGACATCCTATGTCCATAGTCAGGAAACCATGACTATCTGTTGATCAACGAGCTAGTCAACTAGAGGCTTACTAGGGACAGGTTGTGGTCTATGTATTCACACATGTATTACGATTTCCGGACAATACAATTATAGCATGAATAAAAGACTATTATCATGAACACAGAAATATAATAATAACCATTTATTATTGCCTCTAGGGCATATTTCCAACAGTCTCCCACTTGCACTAGAGTCAATAATCTAGTTACATTGTGATGAATCGAACACCCATTGCGTCCTGGTGTTGATCATGTTTTGCCCTAGGGAGAGGTTTAGTCAACGGATCTGCTACGTTCAGGTCCGTGTGTACTTTACAAATATCTATGTCTCCATTTTGAACACTTTCACGAATGGAGTTGAAGCGACGCTTGATATGCCTGGTCTTCCTGTGAAACCTGGGCTCCTTCGCAAGGGCAATAGCTCCAGTGTTGTCACATAAGAGAGTCATTGGGCCCGACGCATTGGGAATCACCCCTAGGTCGGTAATGAACTCCTTCATCCAGACTGCTTCCTGTGCTGCCTCCGAGGCTGCCATGTATTCCGCTTCACATGTAGATCCCGCCACGACGCTTTGCTTGCAACTGCACCAGCTTACTGCTCCTCTATTCAAAATATATACGTATCCGGTCTGTGACTTTGAGTCATCCGGATCTGTGTCGAAGCTAGCGTCGACGTAACCCTTTACGACGAGCTCTTCGTCACCTCCATAGACGAGAAACATATCCTTAGTCCTCTTCAGGTACTTCAGGATATTCTTGACCGCTGTCCAGTGTTCCTTGCCGGGATTACTTTGGTACCTTCCTACCAAACTTACGGCAAGGTTTACATCAGGTCTGGTACACAACATGGCATACATAATAGACCCTATGGCCGAGGCATAGGGGATGACACTCATCTCTTCTATATCTTCTGCCGTGGTCGGGCATTGAGCCGTGCTTAATTGCACACCTTGCAATACAGGCAAGAACCCCTTCTTGGACTGATCCATACTGAACTTCTTCAATATCTTGTCAAGGTATGTACTCTGTGAAAGACCAATGAGGCGTCTTGATCTATCTCTATAGATCTTGATGCCTAATATATAAGCAGCTTCTCCAAGGTCCTTCATTGAAAAACATTTATTCAAATAGGCCTTTATACTTTCCAAGAATTCTATATCATTTCCCATCAATAATATGTCATCCACATATAATATGAGAAATGCTACAGAGCTCCCACTCACTTTCTTGTAAACACAGGCTTCTCCATAACTCTGTGTAAACCCAAACGCTTTGATCATCTCATCAAAGCGAATGTTCCAACTCCGAGATGCTTGCACCCGCCCATAGATTGAGCGCTGGAGCTTGCATACTTTGTTAGCATTCTTAGGATCGACAAAACCTTCCGGCTGCATCATATACAACTCTTCCTTAAGGAAGCCGTTAAGGAATGCCGTTTTGACGTCCATCTGCCATATCTCATAATCATAGTATGCGGCAATTGCTAACATGATTCGGACGGACTTCAGCTTCGCTACGGGTGAGAAAGTCTCATCGTAGTCAACCCCTTGAACTTGTCGATAACCCTTAGCGACAAGTCGAGCTTTGTAGATGGTCACATTACCATCTGCGTCCGTCTTCTTCTTAAAGATCCATTTGTTTTCTATGGCTCGCCGCTCATCGGGCAAGTCAGTCAAAGTCCATACTTTGTTTTCATACATGGATTCTATCTCGGATTTCATGGCTTCTAGACATTTGTCGTAATCCGGGCCCGCCATCGCTTCTTCATAGTTCGAAGGTTCACCGTTGTCTAACAACATGATTTCCAGGACAGGGTTGCCGTACCACTCTGGTGCGGAACGTGTCCTTGTGGACCTACGAAGTTCAGTAACTTGATCTGAAGCTTCATGATCATCATCATTAACTTCCTCCCCAGTCGGTGTAGGCACCACAGGAACATTTTCCCGCGCTGCGCTACTTTCCGGTTCGGAAGGGGTGACTATCACCTCATCAAGTTCCACTTTCCTCCCACTCAATTCTTTCGAGAGAAACTCCTTCTCTAGAAAGGACCCGTTCTTGGCAACGAAGATCTTGCCTTCGGATCTGAGGTAGAAGGTATACCCAATAGTTTCCTTAGGGTATCCTATGAAGACGCATTTTTCCGATTTGGGTTCGAGCTTTTCAGGTTGAAGTTTCTTGACATAAGCATCGCATCCCCAAACTTTTAGAAACGACGGCTTAGGTTTCTTCCCAAACCATAATTCATACGGTGTCGTCTCAACGGATTTAGACGGTGCCCTATTTAAAGTGAATGCGGCAGTCTCTAAAGCATAACCCCAAAATGAGAGCGGTAAATCGGTAAGAGACATCATAGATCGCACCATATCCAATAGAGTGCGATTACGACGTTCGGACACACCATTTCTCTGAGGTGTTCCAGGCGGCGTGAGTTGTGAAACTATTCCACATTTCCTTAAGTGTGTACCAAATTCGTGACTTAAATATTCTCCACCACGATCTGATCGTAAGAATTTTATTTTCCTGTCACGTTGATTCTCGACTTCACTCTGAAATTCCTTGAACTTTTCAAAGGTTTCAGACTTGTGTTTCATTAGGTAGACATACCCATATCTACTTAAATCATCAGTGAGAGTGAGAACATAACGATATCCTCCGCGAGCCTCAACGCTCATTGGACCGCACACATCGGTATGTATGATTTCCAATAAGTTGGTCGCTCGCTCCATTGTTCCGGAGAACGGAGTCTTGGTCATCTTACCCATGAGGCATGGTTCGCACGTGTCAAATGATTCGTAATCAAGAGACTCCAAAAATCCATCTGCATGGAGCTTCTTCATGCGCTTGACACCAATGTGACCAAGGCGGCAGTGCCACAAGTATGTGGGACTATCGTTATCAACTTTACATCTTTTGGTATTCACACTATGAACATGTGTAGCATCACGTTCGAGATTCATCAAGAATAAACCATTGACCAGCGGGGCATGACCATAAAACATATCTCTCAAATAAATAGAACAACTATTATTCTCAGATTTAAATGAGTAGCCATCTCGAATTAAACGAGATCCAGATACAATGTTCATGCTCAAAGCTGGCACTAAATAACAATTATTGAGGTTTATAACTAATCCCGTGGGTAGATGCAGAGGTAGCGTGCCGACGGCGATCACATCGACCTTGGAACCATTCCCGACGCGCATCGTCACCTCGTCTTTTGCCAGTCTCCGTTTATTCCGTAGTTCCTGATTTGAGTTACAAATATGAGCAACCGCACCGGTATCAAATACCCAGGAGCTACTACGAGTACTGGTAAGGTACACATCAATTACTTGTATATCACATATACCTTGGGTGTTGCCGGCCTTCTTCTTGTCCGCTAAATATTTGGGGCAGTTCCGCTTCCAGTGACCACTTCCCTTGCAATAAAAGCACTCAGTCTCGGGCTTGGGTCCATTCTTTGACTTCTTCCCGGTAACTGGCTTACCGGGCGCGGCAATTCCCTTGCCGTCCTTCTTGAAGTTCTTCTTACCCTTGCCCTTCTTGAACTTAGTGGTTTTATTCACCATCAACACTTGATGTTCCTTTTTGATCTCCCCTTCCGCTGATTTTAGCATTGAATATACCTCGGGAATGGTCTTTTCCATCCCCTGCATATTGTAGTTCATCACAATGCTCTTGTAGCTTGGTGGAAGCGACTGGAGGATTCTGTCAATGACCGCGTCATCCGGGAGATTAACTCCCAGCTGAGACAAGCGGTTGTGCAACCCAGACATTCTGAGTATGTGCTCACTAACAGAACTGTTCTCCTCCATTTTACAGCTGAAGAACTTGTCGGAGACATCATATCTCTCGACCCGGGCATGAGCTTGAAAAACCAGTTTCAGCTCCTCGAACATCTCATATGCTCCATGTTTCTCAAAACGCTTTTGGAGACCCGGTTCTAAGCTGTAAAGCATGCCGCACTGAACGAGGGAGTAATCATCAGCACGCTGCTGCCAAGCGTTCATAACGTCTTGGTTCTCAGGGATTGGTGCTTCACCTAGCGGTGCTTCTAAGACATAATCTTTCTTGGCAACTATGAGGATGAGCCTCAGGTTCCGGACCCAGTCCGTATAGTTGCTGCCATCATCTTTCAGCTTGGTTTTCTCTAGGAACGCGTTGAAATTGAGGACAACGTGGGCCATTTGATCTACAATACATAGTGTAAAGATTTTTAGACTAAGTTCATGATAATTAAGTTCATATAATCAAATGATCTAATGAACTCTCACTCAGATAGACATCCCTCTAGTTATCTAAGTGACACATGATCCGAACTCAACTAGGCCATGTCCGATCATCACGTGAGACGGACTAGTCAAGATCAGTGAACATCTCCATGTTGATCGTATCTTCTATACGACTCATGCTCGACCTTTCGGTCCTCCGTGTTCCGAGGCCATGTCTGTACATGCTAGGCTCGTCAAGTCAACCTAAGTGTATTGCGTGTGTTCCGAGGCCATGTCTGTACATGCTAGGCTCGTCAACACCCGTTGTATGCGAACGTAAGAATCTATCACACCCGATCATCACATGGTGCTTCGAAACGACGAACCTTCGCAACGGTGCACAGTTAGGGTGAACACTTTCTTGAAATTATTATAAGGGATCATCCTACTTGCTACCGTCGTTCTAAGCAAATAAGATGCAAAAACATGATAAACATCACATGCAATCAAATAGTGACATGATATGGCCAATATCATCATGCTCCTTTGATCTCCATCTTCGGGGCACCATGATCATCTTCGTCACCGGCATGACACCATGATCTCCATCATTGTGTCTTCATGAAGTTGTCACGCCAACGATTACTTCTACTTCTATGGCTAACCGTTTAGCAACAAAGTAAAGTAAATTACATGGCGTTATTCAATGACACGCAGGTCATGCAAAATAATAAAGACAACTCCTATGGCTCCTGCCGGTTGTCATACTCATCGACATGCAAGTCGTGATTCCTATTACAAGAATATGATCAATCTCATACATCACATATATCATTCACCACATCTTCTGGCCATATCATATCACATATATCACTTGCTGCAAAAACAAGTTAGACGTCCTCTAATTGTTGTTGCAAGTTTTTACGTGGTTTGTAGGTTTCTAGCAAGAACGATTTCTTACCTACGTATGACCACAACATGATTTGCCAATTTCTATTTACCCTTCATAAGGACCCTTTTCATCGAATCCGTTCCGACTAAAGTAGGAGAGACAGACACCCGCTAGCCACCTTATGCAACTAGTGCATGTCAGTCGGTGGAACCTGTCTCACGTAAGCGTACGTGTAAGGTCGGTCCGGGCCGCTTCATCCTACAATGCCGCCGAAACAAGAAACGACTAGTAGCGGCAAGAAGAATTGGCAACATCAACGCCCACAACTTCTTTGTGTTCTACTCGTGCATAGTAACTACGCATAGGCCTGGCTCATGATGCCACTGTTGGGAATCGTAGCATAATTTTAAAATTTTCCTACGCTCACCAAGATGCATCTATGGAGTCTACTAGCAACGAGGGGAAAGGAGTGGATCTACATACCCTTGTAGATCGCGAGCGGAAGCGTTCCAATGAACGTGGATGACGGAGTCGTACTCGCCGTGATCCAAATCACCGATGACCGAGTGCCGAACGGACGGCACCTCCGCGTTCAACACACGTACGGTGCAGCGACGTCTCCTCCTTTCTTGATCCAGCAAGGGGGGAGGAGAGGTTGATGGAGATCCAACAGCACGACGGCGTGGTGGTGGATGTAGCGGCTCTCCGGCAAGGCTTCGCCGAGCTTCTGCGCGCGAGAGAGAGGTGTTGCAGGGGAGGAGGGAGGCGCCAAAGGCTGTAGTAGTGCTGCCCTCCCTCCCCCCCTTTATATAGGCCCCCAAGGGGGGTGCGCAGCCCTTGGAGATGGGATCTCCAAGGGGGGGGCGGCGGCCAAGGGGGGAAGGGGTTGCCTTGCCCCCCAAGGCAAGGGGGAACTCCCCCCCTAGGGTTCCCAACCCTAGGCGCATGGGGGGGAGGCCCAAAGTGGCGCCCCAGCCCATTAGGGGCTGGTTCCCCTCCACTTTCAGCCCACGGGGCCCTCCGGGACAGGTGGCCCCACCCGGTGGACCCCCGGGACCCTTCCGGTGGTCCCGGTACAATACCGATAACCCCCAAAACTTTCCCGGTGGCCAAAACTGGACTTCCTATATATAATTCTTCACCTCCGGACCATTCCGGAACCTCTCGTGACGTCCGGGATCTCATCCGGGACTCCGAACAACTTTCGGGTTTCCGCATACATATATCTCTACAACCCTAGCGTCACCGGACCTTAAGTGTGTAGACCCTACGGGTTCGGGAGACATGCAGACATGACCGAGATGCCTCTCCGGTCAATAACCAACAGCGGGATCTGGATACCCATGTTGGCTCCCACATGTTCCACGATGATATCATCGGGTGAACCACGGTGTCGAGGATTCAATCAATCCGTATGCAATTCCCTTTGTCAATCGGTATGTTACTTGCCCGAGATTCGATCGTCGGTATCCCAATACCTTGTTCAATCTCGTTACCGGAAAGTCTCTTTACTCGTACCGCAATGCATGATCCCGTGACTAACGCCTTAGTCACATTGAGCTCATTATGATGATGCATTACCGAGTGGGCCCAGAGATACCTCTCCGTTTACACGGAGTGACAAATCCCAGTCTCGATCCGTGCCAACCCAACAGACACTTTCGGAGATACCCGTAATGCACCTTTATAGTCACCCAGTTACGTTGTGACGTTTGGCACACCCAAAGCACTCCTACGGTATCCGGGAGTTGCACGATCTCATGGTCTAAGGAAAAGATACTTGACATTGGAAAAGCTCTAGCAAACGAAACTACACGATCTTTTATGCTATGCTTAAGTTGGGTCTTGTCCATCACATCATTCTCCTAATGATGTGATCCCGTTATCAATGACATCCTATGTCCATAGTCAGGAAACCATGACTATCTGTTGATCAACGAGCTAGTCAACTACAGGCTTACTAGGGACAGGTTGTGGTCTATGTATTCACACATGTATTACGATTTCCGGACAATACAATTATAGCATGAATAAAAGACTATTATCATGAACACAGAAATATAATAATAACCATTTATTATTGCCTCTAGGGCATATTTCCAACAGCCAAGGCTTTTCGTCATGGTTTTTATTGGCTGACGGCTCATGCTGATGCGGAGGACTTGGTCAGTAAATGTGATGGTTGGCAGAGGTTCTCGCGACGGGCTCATGTGCCGGCTCAGGAGCTGAGGATGATACCAATCACTTGGCCATTTGCGGTCTGGGGGCTTGATATGGTTGGGCCTTTTAAAAGGTCCAAGGATAAGAAGACTCACCTTTTGGTGGCAGTTGACAAGTTCACAAAGTGGGTTGAGGCAGAGCCCATTAACAAGTGTGACGCAGCCACGGCGGTTCAGTTCATGAAAAGGGTGATTTTTCGCTTTGGTTTTCCACACAGCATTATAACTGATAATGGGACTAATCTATCTAAAGGCGCCATGGAGGAGTTTTGTCAACGTGAGCATATTCGACTTGACGTTTCCTCAGTGGCTCACCCTCAATCCAATGGTCAAGCTGAGAGGGCTAATCAGGAGATTTTGAAGGGTATCAAGCCCCGACTTTTGGTCCCTTTGCAACGGACGCCGGGTTGTTGGGTGGAGGAGTTACCCTCCATGTTATGGAGCATCAATACTACTCCTAAAAGGTCTACGGGTTACACGCCTTTCTTCATGGTTTATGGAGCGAAAGCAGTCCTCCCCAGTGACATCCGTCATGACTCGCCTCGAGTGGCAGCTTATGTTGAGGCGGATAATGAACAGGCGCGCCAAGATGCTCTTGACTTGTTGGACGAACAGCGTGACATGGCAGCAGCTCGCTCAGCGATTTACCAACAAGACCTGCGCCGTTATCACAGTCGCCGGGTTAAGTCCCGGGTCTTCCAGGAAGGTGATCTGGTGCTCCGGCTCATCCAAGATCAAACAGATGCACACAAGCTATCCCCGCCTTGGGAAGGGCCCTTTGTGGTGAGCAAGAACTTGCACAACGGGTCATACTACCTTATTGACGTTCGGGAGCATAAAGATTCACGCAAGTCGGAGGAAGAGACCCGTCGGCCGTGGAACATAGCTCAGCTTTGGCCTTATTACACTTGAGCCACCAGCTCTCATAATGTACATATTTCTATAGCCATGTATATATTATGTTAAATAATAAAGCAGGACCTCTGTCCTTTTCTCCTCCAAAGGTAAAAGTGTTGTTTCCATTACACCATCACATGGTCACTTGGAGGTGGATCCGGCTTATGATCGTATTCGAATCTAGCCGTACGCAATATAATGACCTGGGGGCTTCCTGTTCAAACATAGGTCGTATTCGAACCAAAGAGAACATAGCTGTCGATACCCACTTGATTGGCAAAGTGCCGAGCTCATTGGGGAGTTTTCTTTGATCATAGCTCAACCCCTTTGGGAACCGACGTGGATTGTATTCGAATCAGCATCATTAAACAACTCTTAAGGTCATTTGGGGGCTTCCTGTTCAAACATGGGTCGTATTCGAACCAAAGAGAACATAGCTGTCGGTACCCTCTTGATTGGCATCGCCAAAGCCACTGGGGGCTATATGATCACATTCGAATCTTAGCTTAACCCCTTTGGGACGGTTCTCTGGTCGTATTCGAACCGGAAGCCCTTAAGTTTTTGATTTTCTGACTTACAACAAGTTCTGTTGGTCACATCAGCAGTATGCAAGGGCGGCTTTTCCTTTGCCGACTTAATTTTGATTCACAATGTTGATAACATATAGTAAGTATTCTTGACGCTGGTAAACCGGAGTTGAGGTCTTCATCTCATCATTCGGGTTACATAAGCCGGAACCCTACTTGAAGGCCCGTAAGTATGCCATTATGGTTACATCAAAGAGGTAATGGAGGGCCAGTCTTTGAGGATTGTTAATTCCTATTCCGGGTTATGTATGTAAGGTCTATGGTTCTCAGTGCGGTAAGCCGCCTCGAGACTTGTGACTTGTTTTTCTATGCAGGATGGTTAAAGACAGCTATTCGAGCTTAAGAACAGTAAATGATCAATTATGACCCGGAGGAATATAAGGAAGCAACTTTAACGGAGCTAAGCATTCAACATATGCACGATGGCACGACGAGATTAACATGTTTGTCCTACTCTATTACAAGACTCCCCGAGTCCAAAAGGTGAGGCATTGCTCTAAGGTGCAACCATAAGCCGTCTAAAGATCAAGGTGCTTGTGGAGTCGAAGCTTCCGGCTCATCCCTCTCCGCTCCTCCGGCTGTTCCCATGACCTGGAAGGTTGACGATTTCCAGTCAATGCTGCTCAAAGCTTCAAACTGAGCCTCCTCGTCAATTAACCCGGCCGGGTCAATTTCTGGGGCAAAGGTGTGCTTACGAGTCGGCGGGACCAAGCTGATGGCTTCATAACGCGGAGTGGGGATCCTCTGATTCTCTGCGTCGTAGCCCGGCTGGTACTTGGTAAGGTCGGTGTCATTCCCAATCAGGGTGGCCACCGGGCGCATGATCTTCACACAGGCAACAAAGTCTTTTTGGTCGAAGGGGGTGCCATCTTCCTTCAGGCTGGGGTATCCAAGTGCGATGTCAGCCGAGTCTAGCTCTGGAAGGAAAGCCTTGGCCCGGCTTAGAGCAGCTATGGCTCCGGCTCTTGCAGAGGCCCGTCGCAGCTCTTGGAAACGCTGAGGAAGAACGGCAAGCCGACGAAGTACGTCCGCCAGGTGAGTTGGAACCTCATTGGACAGGGCCACAACGGCCAAGGCGCGCTGTGACCCGGTGTAGAGTTGCTCCACCAAAGTGTACACGGCCTTCAGCTTGGTCAGCACATTTTGATTGAGGTTGGCGCTTCTGGGACCTGTTTTACAACGTCAGGTAAGCCGCTAGCAATGATGGGACTTATGAGACATAGAGAATGTAAACTTGTTGAAAGTCTGCAGAATGACTTACCGAAGATTGCGGCGACCATCTGTGACACATGGCGCTTTAAGCCGGAGAGTTCGGCGGTTCGCTCCGTCGGAGCCGCCTCCGCCTGTTCGGCCCGGCTGACCAGAGCAGCCTTCTCTTCGGCCCAAGTCTTCCTTTCGGTTTCAAACTTCTTCTTCAGCTTCTCTTGAGCAGCAACACTGGACTCAAATTTAGCGTTGACCTTCCGGGTCTCAGTTTCCTGAGTCTTCAGGCGGTTCTTCAGCTCAGAGATATCAGCTTCAAATTTCTTGCAAGCAGCCTGTACAATTTCCGGGTTATAGTATGAATAATTATTATACAACTTTAAAGTCCCAAGCACTTTCCAAGCAAAGCCACTTGGCACTTGGGGGCTAATGTATGCTGAAAGGTTCTATCTACAAATTGCCGGTTCATGGAAGTAAGCCGGAAGTTAAGTCTACGACATATTATATCATAAGTAGTAGACTTGGGGGCTAGTATGGTAAAGATGACTATGCAGTAAGCAAGAGAGTGGTACCTCAGACTTCTGCTGTATCTGCTTCACCATGTCAATCTCCAGGTCCCGGCTGTTGTGCACCTGATTGACATAGCCGGAGATGATATCTCCAATGCTCAAGTTAGCGTAGTTGGTGATGTCTAGCTTGGCCCTGCGGCGCTCTAGCAACTCTTCCTTGGCAGAGCACTTAGCCAGCGCAGTGGGTCTCCCCGGCTCGACAAACTCCGTCCGGGTGATTACCACGTCCGGGTCATCAGCCGGCTGAGCCGGGCTGGAGATGTCCGGGTTGGTAGAAGTCTCTATGACTGGCTCGTCGGTTGGAGCGGTGGCTTCAGGAGCAGAGGCAGCTGGCGGCTCTTGAGCTGAAACCTTCGGCTCAGTCAAGACCGGCTCTTCGACCGGTTTATTCTTTTTCGCCCTCTTGCTGAGCTTTGCCTGGGCACTAAAAGGACAAAAGGTTAGTACAAAAGCATGAGTAAAGATAAGCACAACACAGGATTATCATCGTTACCCGGGTGCGGTCTTGAAAGCCGGCAGGTTAGATTGCATAGAGTCACGAGAGGAAGGTGAAGTTTCCTGATAATTTGAATCAGAAGAATTGAGCGGTTGACGAGTAACGCCCACCAAAGGATGAAAAGGATATAAGTTGGAGATAACCTCGGTCCGGCGCTTCCTTGATGCTTCAGGTAAGCCGGAGGAGAGGTCTGCATCCTTGTTGGTCCGGGTGTGCCGCCGGATCTCATGAATCTGTTGCTTCAAAAGAAATTGAGGATCTTGATAAGCTAAAGGATGTGAAAATCTTACTTTCCGGGTTACTCTTCGGACTTTCAGCCTTGGCAAGGGCTCCGAGTCGGAGGAAAGTGTCGTTACCTCTTCAGTCACCGGGTTACTTGCTCCGGTGTCATCCTGCTGATGATCAGTATCAATAAGGTGGATAGGAATAAACAAGAAACAAAACAAGAGCCTACAGATTCAGGGGTTACCTCTGACTCGGAGCTGTCACTTAGCTGAAGCAGCTCTGAGGCAGTAGGCCTGCTTCCCTTCTTGCGGGGAGCGGCTCTCCTGGCGGCTTTCTTAGCCTTCCTGGATTTTTTGGCCGCTTCATGGTCATATTTGACCTTCCAGAACTTGTCATTAGCCTGAAACATGCAGCAAAGATTTCTTAAAGTTCACATGGAAACTATTAAAAAGAGAAAACCAAGGTGTTCAAGTCAGTGGCTTACCGCCGGAGCCGGGTTAGCTTGGCAGAAGGGGTTCAGGCCGGTTCTCCCACAGTCGGCTAAGCTCTCATTCAGGAGAGACTTGGTCATGTCGTCCACAACGTCCTCAGGAAGATCGTTGGGGCTGTGCCGCAGAGGGTCATCCTTCCGGCCCGTGTAAGCACACATTAAGCCGGAGCGGCGGCTCAAGGGGATCACCCGCCAAGAGATCCAAACCCGGACCAGATCAATGCCGTTGAGGCCGTTTCCCAGGAGAGCCTTGATCTTATTGATGGTGGGGATCAGAGGTTGACGCTCAGCTTGAGAGAGTTTGTCTGGCAAAGGGTGATTTGGCTCCAGACGCAGGGCACGAAAGCCGGGCAGAGGGCTCTCGTCAGCCGGAGAAGTGTCCTGGCAATAAAACCACGTCTGGTTCCAGTCCTTTGGATGGCTTGGCGGCTCAGCATAAGGAAAGAGGCAGTCTCTCCGGCGTTGAATGGAGATTCCACCAAGTTCCAGGCTCGGCCCGTTGGCGCACTCATTCTGGCGGTTCAGATAAAATAGCTCTCTAAAGAGCAGCAGGCTGGGCTCTTCTCCAAGATAGACTTCGCAGAATACTTGGAAGTTGCATATATTTGACACGGAATTGGGTCCTATGTCTTGCGGCCGCAGATCAAAGAAGTTCAGAACCTCTCTAAAGAATTTTGAGCCGGGCGGTGCGAAGCCCCGGCTCATGTGATCAGCAAATATCACCACCTCACCATCTCTTGGTTGAGGTCTTTCCTCCGACGGGTCAGGGGCACGATAAGACATGATTTCCTTCTTGGGCAAGTAACCCGTCTTTACGAAATCAGCTAGAGTGTCGTCGGTGACATTGGATCTCATCCAGTTGCACGTGATGGGTGCCTTGGGAGCTTTGGGAGGCATTGTGAAAGATGAAGCCTATGACAAAAGGAAAATGTCCGGTTCAATTATAAGCCGGCAGACGTCTACAGTTTAATACTCAAATGGCGGCTTATGAGAGGGGCCTAATGACATATGGTTAAGTGCATCGGGTTATCTAAGCCGCTGAAGGTATCGTGAGTAATTCAAATTGTCTACAGCTTTATCATAAATGAGCCGGAAATTTTACAGCGCGTGGCTTCTTTTAAGCCGGAAATGTGAGCCGCCATAGCTCAGCAGATGCAATTTTTGACTAAGTGTGGTGAAAACAAGTTTCACAGATCGCAGTAATTATTTTGGATCAAACGGTTGGCTAAAAGGTAAAAATTTCTAGACCTAGAACAGACACAGAAAAAGTTCAAGGGTTTGAACGGAGCCTTTATGCAATGAAAGGGGATCTATGTACATTGGGAACGGGCGTGAAACAGCTACCGCAGCAGTTCTGTACAGTCTAAAGATCAAGAAAAGGTGGTAATAATGGAATCTATCAAGGGCTCGTGATGAACGGCGACGAACACGGGAAGAACAACAAAGAACCCTAATGCGGATCTATTTTATGGAGTTGCAAGGGCTTACGGGTGCTGGAGAGTTGCGGAGGTCGCCGCCGTTTCTCTGGTCACGTCAGGTTGATGCAGCGGCCTGAGTCGGTGAAGACGAGGAGACCCGCGGCGGCGGCGGTGGAGCTCGAGCGGCAGTACAGTGGCGAGAGGAGGAAGACGATGGAGGCGACGAGTAATTGGAGCCTCATGGGCTGGGCTATTTATAAGGTGAGGCTCATAAGTGGGCGCGAGAAACGAGGAGGCCGCAGCGTGATTATCTCACCACAAAACGCCTCGATTTTCGGGATGGCCTTTAAAGATAAGATCCGTTGAGGATATGGTGGGATAAAAAATGGACTTAATGGAAGATGACGTCATGGCGGGTTACCAGGAATCCAGAAGATGACGTCACGGCGGGTTATAACCTTCGCACGACCATAAGCCGGAAGATCTTTTCTCTCAAAAGAATTGAAGATTGACATGAACCGGTTCAAATCAATCTGGGGCCTAATGTTGAGGATATAACCCTTAGAGTCACCTGCCAGGAGGGGCCGGGTTACTCATAATGGTCATCACGCGAAGCCCAGTCCGAGCTTGAAGACGGCGGGTCAATGATGGGCCTAAAACCCGGCGATGGATTAAGGCCCGTAGTGATAAACCGCCGTATGGCAAGACTTGTAGTGTAAGGCAAGAATAGTTGAGAGCCCGAGCCGGACACTCTTATGAGCCGGCCGGGACTCTGAGAGCCGCTGGGCGTCAACCTCTCTATATAAAGGGAGGACCCGGCGGCGGTTTAGGGACAAGTAAGATCTCGTCGAGAGCCAGGCATAGCAATCAAGCTCCCTGGTCATCAAAACCATAATCAATACCACCTCAACTGGACGTAGGCTTTTACCTTCACCGTAAGGGGCCGAACCAGTATAACCCCCGTGTTCCTTGTCCCGTTTAACCCCTTTAAGCTTCCTACTGCGATGGCTCCACGACTAAGTCCTAGCTCGAGGACATCTGCCGTGACAATTCCATGACAGTTTCCATGATTCCCAAAACTTTGTGTGATGTGTTTGGTTTTCGTGAATTTGATGATTGTTCCTTAAACTTGCATCTTGCGGATTCCACCATTAAGAAACCTATGGGACGAATTAATGATGTTCTTATTGTTGCAAATAGGAATTATGTGCCCGTAGATTTCATTGTTCTTGACATAGATTGCAATCCTACATGTCCTATTATTCTTGGTAGACCTTTCCTTAGAACGATTGGTGCAATTATTGATATGAAAGAAGGAAATATTAGATTCCAATTTTCGTTAAGGAAAGGCATGAAACACTTTCCTAGAAAGAAGATTAAATTACCTTATGAATCTATTATGAGAGCCACTTACGGATTGCATACCTGTAACGCCCCGGATCCGATGCGCCAGGTGCCATCCAGTTATTCGTCGTTGTTGCCTTGTCATTTGTTGCGTGTTGCATTTTGCCATGTCATTATCTGCATTTCATCTGCATGTTTTCAAAACTTGCATCCGGTCCTTTTCCCCGTTGTCCGTTTCACGATCCGACACTCTCCCTTGCGCCCGTCGCCCCTCTCAGACCTTGTTTCGTGAGCGGGAGAAAAACATTCTCGGAATGGCCCGAGATTTGCCGAGTGGCCTTTGTATAGCACCGACAGACCGCCCGTCAAATTTCGTTCCATTTGGAGGTCGTTTGATGCCCCAACGGTTAACCGTGTAACCCTGAAACCCCCTTCTCTTTGCAGCCCAGCACCTCTTCACACAGCCCACTAGCCCATCCAAACCCCCTCCATGCTCTCGGTCGTTCGATCACGATCGTGTGGGCGAAAACCGCACCTCATTTGGACTCTCCTAGCTCCCTCTACCTATAAATATGCCTTCTCCCCCGAAATTCTCGGTCTAACCCTAGCCTCCACCTACCTCCGCGGCCGGACATGTCCGCCTCCGCGCCGGACGCGTCCTCCGCCGCCTCCTCGCCCAATCCCGGCGCGCCACGTGTTCCCGCCAGCTCCCCGCCGCCGCCGCGGCCCGAGGGAGCCCAGATCGGGCCCGCCCCGGGCCAGATCGGGCCCGCCGCCGCCCGTGAATCGCGCCGCCGCCTGGATCCCGCTCGCCTCCCCGCCGCCGCGCCAACCCTCGCCGCCGACCGCGCCCAACGCCCGCACCCTCCACCGCCGGAGCTGCTCCAGCCCCGCCGCCGAGGATCCCGAGGGTCATCTTTATTTTAACCCCCCGCCAGTGCTTCTCTAAGTGTTGGTCCGAACCGAGCTGCCTGCGGGGCCACCTCGGGGAAACTCGAAGTCTGGTTTTACTCATAGCTAGTATCATCCGGTGTTGCCCTGAGAACGAGATATGTGCAGCTCCTATCGGGATTGTCGGCACATTGGGCGGCTTTGCTGGTCTTGTTTTACCATTGTCGAAATGTCTTGTAAACCAGGATTCCGAGACTGATCGGGTCTTCCCGGGAGAGGGAATATCCTTCGTTGACCGTGAGAGCTTATAATGGGCTAAGTTGGGACACCCCTACAGGGTATTATATTTCGAAAGCCATGCCCGCGGTTATGAGGCAGATGGAAATTTGTTAATGTCCGGTTGTAGAGAACTTGACACTTGACTTAAATGAAATGCATCAACCGCGTGTGTAGCCGTGATGGTCTCTTCTCGGCGGAGTCCGGGAAGTGAACACGGTTTATGGGTTATGTTTGACGTAAGTAGGAGTTCAGGATCACTTATTGATCATTGCTAGTTTGACGGCCGTTCCGTTGCTCCTCTTCTCGCTCTTATTTGCGTATGTTAGCCACCATACTTGCTTAGTCGCTGCTGCAACCTCACCACTTCACCCCTTCTTTACCCTTTAAGCTTTGCTAGTCCTGACACCCATGGTAATGGGATTGCTGAGTCCTCGTGGCTCACAGATTACTACAACACCAGTTGCAGGTACAGGTTTTGCGATGATCATGACGCGAGAGCGATGTTGCTTGTTTTGGACTTCTTCTTCTGCTTCTTCTTCGATCAGGGGATAGGTTCCAGGTCGGCAGCCTGGGCTAGCAGGGTGGATGTCGTTTGAGCTTCTGTTTGTGTTTCACCCGTAGTCGGATGTTGATCTTATGTATGATGTATTGATGCACTCTTGTGGCATTGTATGCCTCTTGTATGTATCCCCATCTATTATGTAATGTTGATGTAATGATATCCACCTTGCAAAAGTGTTCCAATATGCGGGTCTATCCTTGGTGGGACCTTCGAGTTCCTCTCGGATAGGGTCGCATATTGGGCGTGACAATACCAAAGATGATAATACCTAGATCTATCCTTGCCTTTATGCCTAGCTAGGGGCGTTAAACGATAGCGCTTGTTGGGAGGCAACCCAATTTTATTTTTGTTTCTTGATTTTTAGTTCTGTTTAGTAATAAATAATTCATATAGCCTCTGTTTATATGTGGTTTTATGTTTTAAATTAGTGTTTGTGCCAAGTAGAACCTTTGGGAAGACTTGGGTGAAGTCTTTATGATCTTGGTGTAAAAAACAGAAACTTTAGCGCTCACGAGATTAGCTGCCATTTTTTACCGGAGAGCGCTTTTAGGTTGATTCTTTTTGCAGATGATTAATAGATAAATTCCTCACTTCCACCAATTTATTTAAGAATTTTTGGAGTTCCATAAGTATACGTTTGATACAGATTACTACAGACTGTTCTGTTTTTGACAGATTCTGTTTTTTGTGTGTTGTTTGCTTATTTAGATGAATCTATGGCTAGTATCGGGGGGTATGAACCATAGAGAAGTTGGAATACAGTAGGTTTAACACCAATATAAATAAATAATGAGTTCATTACAGTACCTTGAAGTGGTGGTTTCTTTTCTTTCACTAACGGAGCTCATGAGATTTTCTGTTGAGTTTTCTGTTGTGAAGTTTTCAAGTTTTGGGTAAAGATTTGATGCATTTTGGAATAAGGAGTGGCAAGAGCCTAAGCTTGGGGATACCCAAGGAACCCCAAGGTAAAATTCATGGACAACCAAAAGCCTAAGCTTGGGGATGCCCCGGAAGGCATCCCCTCTTTTGTCTTCGTCCATCGGTAACTTTACTTGATGCTATATTTTTATTCACCACATGATATGTGTTTTGCTTGGAGCGTCTTGTATGATTTGAGTCTTTGCTTTTTAGTTTACCACAATCATACTTGCTGTACACACCTTTTGGGAGAGACACACATGAATCGGAATTTATTAGAATACTCTATGTGCTTCACTTATATCTCTTAGAGCACGGTGGTGGTTTCGTTTTATAGAAATTATTGATCTCTCATTCTTCACTTATATTATTTTGAGAGTCCTTTAGAACAGCATGGTAATTTAATTTGGCTATAAAATTAGTCCTAATATGACAGGCATCCAATATTGGTATAATAAAAACTTTCATAAAAGTGCATTGAATACTATGAGAAGTTTGATACTTGATGATTGTTTTGAGATATGAAGATGGTAATATTAGAGTCGTGCTAGTTGAGTAGTTGTGAATTTGAGAAATACTTGTGTTGAAGTTTGCAAGTCCCGTAGCATGCACGTATGGTAACCGTTGTGTAACAAATTTGATGCATGAGGTGTTCTTTGATTGTCATCCTTATGAGTGGCGGTCGGGGACGAGCGATGGTCTTTTCCTACCAATCTATCCCCCTAGGAGCATGCGCGTAATGCTTGGTTTTTGATGACTTGTAGATTTTTGCAATAAGTATGTGAGTTCTTTATGACTAATGTTGAGTCCATGGATTATACGCACTCTCACCTTTCCATCATTTCTAGCCTCTTCGGTACCGTGCATTGCCCTTTCTCACCTTGAGAGTTGGTGCAAACTTCGCCGGTGCATCCAAACCCCGTGATATGATACGCTCTATCACACATAAACCTCCTTATATCTTCCTCAAAACAGCCACCATACCTACCTATTATGGCATTTCCATAGCCATTCCGAGATATATTGCCATGCAACTTTCCACCGTTTCGTTGTCATATTGCCCTGCATGATCATGTAGTTGACATCGTATTTGTGGCAAAGCCACCATGCATAATTTATCATACATGTCACTCTTGATTCATTGCCCATCCCGGTACACCGTCGGAGGCATTCATATACAGTCATATTTTGTTCTAGTATCAAGTTGTAATCATTGAGTTGTAAATAAATAGAAGTGTGATGATCATCATTAATAGAGCATTGTCCCAAAAAAAAGAGAAGAAGAAGAAAGGCCAAAAAAAGGCCCCCCCAAAAAAGAGAAAAGAAATAAAAGGGACAATGGTACTATCCTTTTTCCACACTTGTGCTTCAAAGTAGCACCATGATCTTTATGATAGAGACTCTCTTGTTTTGTCACTTTCATATACTAGTGGGAATTTTTCATTATAGAACTTGGCTTGTATATTCCAACAATGGGATTCCTCAAATGCCCTAGGTCTTCGTGAGCAAGCAAGTTGGATGCACACCCACTTAGTTTTTTTGTTGAGCTTTCATACATTTATAGGTCTAGTGCATCCGTTGCATGGCAATCCCTACTCCTTGCATTGACCTCAATTGATGGGCATCTCCCTAGCCCGTTGATGAGCCGCGTCAATGTGAGACTTTCTCCTTTTTTGTCTTCTCCACATAACCCCCATCATTATATTCTATTCCACCCATAGTGCTATATCCATGGCTCACGCTCATGTATTGTGTGAAAGTTGAAAAAAGTTTGAGATTACTAAAGTATGAAACAATTGCTTGGCTTGTCATCAGGGTTGTGCATGATGAGAGCATTTTGTGTGACGAAAATGGAGCATGACCAAACTATATGAGTTTCTAGGGATGAACTTTCTTTGGCCATGTTATTTTGAGAAGACATAATTGCTTAGTTAGAATGCTTGAAGTATTATTATTTTTATGTCAACATTAAACTTTTATCTTGAATCTTTCGGATCTGAACATTCATGCCACAATAAAGAAAATTACATTGAAAAATATGCTAGGTAGCATTCCACATCAAAAATTCTGTTTTTATCATTTACCTACTCGAGGACGAGCAGGAATTAAGCTTGGGGAAGCTTGATACGTCTCCAACGTATCTATAATTTTTGATTGTTCCATGCTATTATATTATCTGTTTTGGATGTTTAATGGGCTTTATTATACACTTTTATATTTTTTGGGACTAACCTATTAACCAAAGGCTCAGTGCAAATTGCTGTTTTTTGCCTATTTCAGTGTTTCGCAGAAAAGGAATATCAAACGGAATCCAAACGGAATGAAACCTTCGGGAGAGTGATTTTTGGAACAAACACAATCTAGGAGACTTGGAGTGGACGTCAAGAAAGAAATAAGGAGGCCACGAGGCAGGAGGGCACACCCAGGGGGGGTAGGCACGCCCCCACCCTTGTGGGCCCCTCGTGGCTCCCATGACCGACTTCTTTCGCCTATATATACTCATATACTCCGAAAACATCCGAGAGCACCACAAAACCCTATTTCCACCGCCACAACCTTATGTACCCGTGAGATCCCATCTTGGGGCCTTTTCCGGCGCTCTGCCGGAGGAGGAATCGATCACGGAGGGCTTCTACATCAACACCATAGCCTCTCCGATGATGTGTGAGTAGTTTACCATAGACCTTCGGGTCCATAGTTATTAGCTAGATGGCTTCTTCTCTCTCTTTGGATCTCAATACAAAGTTCTCCTCGATCTTCTTGGAGATCTATTCGATGTAATTCTTTTTGCGGTGTGTTTGTCGAGATCTGATGAATTGTGGGTTTATGATCAAGATTATCTATGAACAATATTTGAATCTCCTCTGAATTCTTTTATGTATGATTTGTTATCTTTGCAAGTCTCTTCGAATTATCAGTTTGGTTTGGCCTACTAGATTGATCTTTCTTGCAATGGGAGAAGTGCTTAGCTTTGGGTTCAATCTTGTGGTGTCCTTTCCCAGTGACAGCAGGGGCAACAAGGCACATATTGTATTGTTGCCATCGAGGATAAAAAGATGGGATTGATATCATATTGCTTGAGTTTATCCCTCTACATCATGTCATCTTGCCTAATGCGTTACTCTGTTCTTATGAACTTAATACTCTAGATGTATGCTGGATAGCGGTCGATGTGTGGAGTAATAGTAGTAGATGCAGAATCGTTTTGGTCTACTTGTCGCGGACGTGATGCCTATATACATGATCATGCCTAGATATTCTCATAACTACACACTTTTCTATCAATTGCTCGACAGTGATTTGTTCACCCACCGTAATACTTATGCTATCTTGAGAGAAGCCACTAGTGAAACCTATGGCCCCCGGGTCTATTTTCCATCATATAAGTTTCCAATCTATTTTACTTTGCAATCTTTACTTTCAATCTATGTCATAAAAAATACCAAAAATATTTATCTTATTATCTCTACCAGATCTCACTTTTGCAAGTGGCCGTGAAGGGATTGACAACCCTTTATCGCGTTGGTTGCAAGGCTCTTATTTGTTTGTGTAGGTACGAGGCGACTTGCGTGTAGTCTCCTACTGGATTGATACCTTGGTTCTCAACAACTGAGGGAAATACTTACGCTACTTTGCTGCATCACCCTTTCCTCTTCAAGGGAAAACCAACGCAGTGCTCAAGAGGTAGCAGCCAACACCGTCGCCGAGTGTTCGTGGCTTCGTCAGCTGCTTCAGGAGCTCTCTTGTCCTGTTGACCATGCCACAGTGGTCTACTTCGACAACGTCTCGGCGATCTACCTCTCTGCTAACCCGGTGCATCATCGACGGATCAAGCATATTGATTTGGGTATTCATTTTGTTCGGGAATAGGTGGCCCTTGGCCATATTCATGTTTTACACGTTCCTACTTCCCAACAATTTGCCGATATCATGACCAAGGGCTTGCCTACGGCGTCCTTTGAGGAGTTCCGGTCTAGTCTTTGCATCAGCCGCGGTGCCGCTTCGACTGCGGGGGGGGGGGTGTTGAGTATATGTGTTATGTGCATATTGTGTATTGGGCCCGCCTCCTAGTTCCTTGTATAGTTGAGGTCCGTGGCCCACCTTTGTACATCATATATATGTGCCTATGCACGAAGAGCAATACATCGTGCAATCACAATCTCATACACAAACATCGCAACGGTTACACCAACACCAAGCAAAAAATAAAAGGCCTACTCTCTCATGAATCTAGTTAACCCGCTACTCCAACTCCGGCAAATTTCCATATTTTGATCTCTTCCCAAATTTGCTACACCAAACTAGTGGGTGTTCTAACTTTCTCAACTCGATTGAACACTCTTGCGTACCTTTGCTTCTAGAGATGCCAAGCGGTTGCAATGATGAATGAGTCAAAACCCCTCTCGTCCATCTCGCAAAAGTTTGCACGAGTCCTCTCCCACCATTCCATGAAGGAGTCATCTTCCTCCGGAATGTGTATGTTAACCCGCAAGCTGTCAAAACAGCCATGCCACACCTGCCTCGCGTAAACACGTTGTGCCAATATATGTATGGTCCATGGTGTCCTCCTCCTGAAGGCAAGTGTAACAAGCAGAAGGAGCATCCCGAAGTCCATGCCTTCCCTTCGATCCGACGTCCACAACCGGTAATGAGAGGCCAACCTGAAAGGGCAGGCTATCTCGTAGAGGGTGGGGTGAATGGGAGATTTTTAGAAATTCGTCAAACTCTGAAGAATTTGACGAAGACCAGAGTGAAGAAATAGAAACACAAGGGAAACTAAGTCATCACAAAATCAGAATACATCCAATCAGGATACGTAAGAGTGAAGAACATGCAATCATACAATCATGAAGAATATGAACTGAGGAAATGAAAGATAGCGTGACGAAATTCTTCAGTTCAAATTCGTCAGAGCATAGATCACAAATTCTTCAGCAACGGAATAATGTAAAAGAGGGTGAGGAATTTGAAACCGGGTTGGCTCGGTGAAGACAATGCAATTTGGTAGAGCATTTCCAGTTGCTGCATCAACTGTACGTTTGGTTGAGGCGGCTGAGCCGCAACTCAGAGGACACACACTCCACACCGTATTCCTCTTGAGCTAAGGCCCGCAGACCTCACCCAATCACTCATGGCAAGTCTTCAAGGTAGACTTCCAATACCTTCACAGACTTGTTCACCCACCATAATGACTCTTGCTGTACTCAGAAGTTGACGCCTAACTGTCTGGAAGAATGTCAGTCTTCAAAGGTAACAGGCGTCAGATCACATAGATCAATCTCTTCAGTGATGCTCAATCACTTTGGCTCTGGGTTTTTCCTCACTTAGGATTCTCTCAAAGTCGTCAGAGGATGGGTTGCTCTCAAATGATAAGTGTGAAGTTCTCTCGGAGCAGCCAACCAACAAGTGGTTGTGGGGGGTGGCTATTTATAGCCAGGGGCAAACCGGCATGAATTGTCATAAATACCCTTCCCTAATTAGACCGTTGTTAGGATAAGGATCCACTCGACAACTGGCACGCGGCGCAACAATGGTCAGAATTTGGGGCACTCAATTTCCTCACTTTTAGGCAAATCGCACTAGCGAACTCCTAACTCCTCAGCGTGACCAATTTCGTCAGCGACCAGATGAACTTCATCACTGTCGCTAGCAAATGTGTCAGCTGTACTGGAGATTTCCAAAGGCTTCGCTCGAAGCGGCTTTTGTGTATGGGTTTGAGTAGGTTTGAGCATCACTTTGGAAATGTGAAATATGTTTCACCTAGACCCCCTTTAATAGTACGGTTTTTCCTATGACTCAAAGAAGAAGAAAAGAAACTATTGAAACAAGGTCTTCAAGCTTCAAAGTCTTCACATCAATTTCTTCAAAGGCCGTACCAATTTCATCTTCAAATTCTTCACTTGAAGAAATTCATTTTTAGGGGTCGTCTTCCATGTGTTAAACCAGATCTTCTAGGACTTTGTCTCCTGTGTATACTCAGAAAAACATTAGTTCCTCAACATATTTGTCTTCAATACTCCAAAACCACTAAGGGGGCACTTGATGCACTTACAATCTCCCCCTTTTTGGTGATTGATGATAAATTGGTTAGGTTTTAATGGAAGTAAAAATAATTGAAGTATAAGTACAGAGTTTGAAGAAGTTGGTTAGAAGATATTGAGGAACTCCCCCTGAAGATGTGCATATGAGGAATTTGCTTTGGATTGCAAATGCACATGTCAGGTTGAAGTTGTGGAGATCTCCCCCTATATCTTGGAATCCAATCATGCATGATCATAAGATATTTGAAGAATATGAATGCATGATGAAAATTGGCGTCTGGCGAAATTGTGCATGCATGAGCAGATATATTTAAGGTCGAGGTATGCACATCAAATGAAGCAAAAGAGTCAGATGACCAACAATTATTAATTTACAACTCATCATAGAGCAAAACCAATAAAGTTCAAGAGTTGTAACTTAAGCAAAAACAACCCATATAACGACCCACTTGAAGACTAACTCAAACTTCTCCCCCTTTGTCATAAAATGACCAAAAAGTGAGGCATTTGGGGACTAGCGCCCCTGAAGAAAAGCATCCTGGAGAGGTCGAGGGAGCGCCAGCATTGTTGGGGTCGCGCGATGCAGAAGGACCAGCAACAGTGTCTTCTACGGCTTCATCTTCGTCGGTGGAGCGCGATGAAGACTCGGAGCTCGGCATCAGAGGAGGAACTTGAGTTTTCTTGAACTTCTTCCTAGGCAGTTCAGCCTAGTCAAAGTTCATTTGAAAGTCTTCAGCAGCAAGTTCTTCAGCTGATTTGAGATGTGATAGTGTGGCCCATGATCTGTCAAATATCGCATGAAGATAGTAGCGGTTTTTGTGCACTGTGTTATGCGTTACTGTCATGTTGGCTTGAACAACAGCTAACTGACGCGTAACCCAGCGATTATGCGTGTCAAGTTTCTGATGAAGACTTATAAGTAGCTCATGATCAGTCATGACAAGTGGCGCTTCTGGTGAAGAGGGTGGTCTTGAAGCTTTAGCTGCAGTATCTTGGCTTGCAGATTCATCAGCAATGGAGCTGGAAATAGGTTGACGGAATTGTCCATCAAGGGGGTGGATTCCTTCATTAATAACGTTCTTGCCTTTGCCAGGTACTAGGACAGCGTGCTTTGAAGTATTTCAACTTCAGGCAAATAACTCAAGTGATTCTGACGATCAGCCTTGTAGTGGATTGAAGACCGGGATCTGATGAATCTCATAATCCATGCTGCGTATGGCTTCAATTCAATAGGAGACTGAGTACAGTGACCAAAGTCCTTAGGAAGAAATCATGAATATTGATGGGAGTTCCATGAATGATGTGAAACACCAGGTTCTTCATAACTCCTACAACTTCTTCAGTGTTGGAATTGTGGCCTTTGATCGGACCGAGGGTCTTTGCTAGAATGCGATAGACAGTATTCAGCACATATAGAAAATCCTTCATTAGGAAGGTTGTCCTTGGAGCATTTGCTTCAACCACTAGCTTCATCATTACTTGCATCAGATGATTTGGCAGCTCAAGTTCTTCATAAATTTTCTTTGCTCCTTCTTGGGGTGGATCAACTGGAAGAGCATGAAGTAATTCATCAATCGGTGCCTTGAAGTGAGTGTCTTCACTCATCCAGTCCAGAGCCCAAGTTGTAGTGTCATTTGCATTGCCAGAAAAGTGTACATTTGCATAGAATTGAAGATGAGTCCTTCATTCCAGTCACAAACGTCAGTGCAGAAATTCAGTAGACCGGCATCATGAAGGACAGCCAAGACTGGCCGAAAGCATGGAATTGACTCCATATCCACATGAGGAATATGGCGATGCGGGAATACTTTCTTCTTGTCAAAAAGCAATGAGGCATACCAATTCATCCGTGTCCTTGTCCAGAATCTCAAACGCCTGAGTTTGGCCGAGTCATAGGGTGACTCGCCAATGAAGAAATTCTTCTTTTCGAAGAATTTGGTGCTATCAAACTTTGGCCGCTTGAGGCCTTTGCCAATCTTGGGCATCACGGGAACTGGTTGAATATTCTGCCGTTTAGTTTTGACATCATGTGATAGCCTGGCTTAATAGGGATGATAGACTACTCATATCAATAAGGAATCCCTTCTCTTTCGGAAGCCCATTCGGACAGAACTCCAAAGTTAAGCATGCTCAGCTTGGAGTAATTTCAGGATGGGTGACCGACTGGGAAGTTGCTCCTGGGTGCGCACGAGTGAGGACAAAGTGCGCAAAAAAGACTAGTATTGATCTATGGGGCCAGTCTAGATCCCGCCAAGAGTAACGACCACCGGCGGGGTGTGTTCGGGGCGTTACAAGTTGGTATTAGAGCCGAACCTCACGGATGTTTGCGGATAGGTGCGCGGTCATGTTGTGCATGATGTTTGTGCCCCGTCGTGGCACACTGCATGGCACATGTGCCAGACTGGATGCACAGACGTATGTGCCAAGAGGGAACGTTCCTGTGGCCCGACGAGGATGTCAGTTCCTCTGAGTGGGGGTGTATGTGATAGCCCGGCTTAATAGGGATGATAGACTACTCATATCAATAAGGAATTCCTTCTTTTTCGGAAGCCCATTCGGACATAACTCCAAAGTTAAGCGTGCTCAGTTTGGAGTAATTTCAGGATGGGTGACCGACCGGGAAGTTGCTCCTGGGTGCGCACGAGTGAGGACAAAGTGCGCAGAAAAGACTAGTATTGATCTGTGGGGCCAATCTAGATCCTGCCAGGAGTAACGACCACCGACGGGTGTGTCCGGGGCATTACACATCAAGCACTGGTCGTGGGGACCTGGTTGAATCATTAGGATCTGTCACGGCGAGAGCTCGAGCAACTTCCTCAGCCGTGGCAGTTGGAACTGTATCAGTGTCTGTTGAGGGGATTGAGTCTGCACGTGGAGGAGATGTATTGATGACATCAACATCAGGGTCATCGTAAGAAATATCATCAGCTGCTGCAGATGGAACTTCTTCAGGAATACTTTGAAGCAATGGTTGTTATTCTTCAGAGCCAGGGTGTATTTCTTCAGTGCGCGTAGGCGACTGAGGTCTCGGGTGAGGGGAGTGGTGAGGGGCGAATTTGGGTGAGCTACTTCATGGATTTGAGGAGTGATCTCTCCATCAATATCCACTTCCTCTTCATTTTCTTCACCCGTTGATTCTTGTGGAGGAGTGTGTACAAGTTCATGAGGCATTGATACATCAGTGTCAACCTCAATCTCTGCATCCATTTGCTCTGTGGTAGCAGCAGAATGGGTATCTTCTTCTTCTTCTTCAGCCCGAGGGATTTGATAATCCACCCCATATGGGACCATTTGAAGATTTTCAAGATTGCGAGCAGGGGGTGCTGATGAGATTGGAACTGCATCAATAGGAATGACAATTGAAGACAATGTTGCCGTCTTCAATTTATTCAGGGATTCGGGCACAGGAGGAGTTGATGCCTTTCTCTTCTTAGTTTCTCTCTCAACAGCTTTGGTCTTCTTCACTTCTGATGTAGAAGGAAGGGTGATAAGCTTCAAGGATGGAGTCGTTGCTGGAGCTGCTGTTGAGGAACTGGTTGCAGTAGTTTCATCAGGCGTGACTGATGCAGTCACCCTGACAGGTTCTTCAAGCACGACACTTGCAGTCACCCTGGGGATTTCTTCCGAAGCAAAATTAATAGTTGCTCTTTCACTTTCTTCTGGCACAACTTTTTCAGTTGCCCTGGTAGTCTGTTGAGGAGATGGAGGCGCAGTCTCACTGGCCCGCGGTTCAGTGGTTGGAGCTAAAGAATTGGATGGTGGTGCCATGCCAAACTTGGCAGCTTCTCTCTTGATGGTGGTGCCATGCTAAACACCTCTTGATGACTTGAATCTACCACCTTGGTTGAGGCAGTGATGAATCATTCTTTCAGGCCACAACAATGTTGGGCTTGTCTCTCATATTCTTCAAATAGCTGATGAATTTCAGCTTGCAATTGCAACAACAACAACTACTGAGGGGTTATAGTCATCATCTTTCTCATTAGTTCCTTCTCCTTCTGAATTTGCTGTTTCTTCACAAGTTTTGCCTGAGCTATCTTGTGCTTCTCATTCAAGATGAATGTGGAAATCATGTGGCTTGGTCCGGGAGGCAGATTCAAGTCATCAAGAGGTGTTTCTGGGTTGGTGCACCAGATTTCAATAAAGTCTAGGAGCTGCTTAGGATCTAGCAGCATAGGAATTGAAGAGTTCTTGGCTATTGCAGCTTGCTCATGTTTCCTTCTGAGGAACTCAACAAGTTCATCCTCATCTGCTAGCCCATGTTCATCAACCTGAGGCACTACAGCCTTGCTCTTGGGACTTGGCCTAGTTCCACGACCAGTGACTTTCTGCTTCAGCTTGGGCATTGAGGAAGTAGGTTGCCCAATGGCTGAGGCACTTAATGTTGAAATGGATGCTATTTGTAAGCCCTCGGTGCGCTGGCAAGATGCGAGCACGACCGGTGTTGATGCTCTTGCTGCAGCCATTGGGGAACTTGATGCAGGAGGAGGCACTGGAGACTTTGAGATCTTAGGTGCTGAAGCCTTTGAAGTTTTGGGCTTGGCCACTGAATGTTGGAAATATGCCCTAGAGGTAATAATAAAGTGGTTATTATTATATTTACTTAATCACGATAACGGTTTATTATTCATGCTATAATTGTATTGATCGAAAACTTAAATACATGTGTGAATACATAAGCAAATACCAAGTCCCTATTAAGCCTATACTAGACTAGCTCGTTGATCAAAAGATGGTTAAGGTTTCCTAACCATAGACATGAGTTGTCATCTAATAATGGGATCACATCATTAGGAGAATGATGTGATGGACAAGACCCATTCGTTAGCACAACATATGTTCGTTCAGTTTTTGCTACTGCTTTCTTAATGTCAAATACATGTTCCTTCGACCATGAGATCATGCAACTCTCGGATACCGGAGGAATACCTTCTGTGCTATCAAACGTCACTTCGTAACTGGGTGATCATAATGGTGCTCTACAGGTATCTCCGAAGGTGTCTGTTGAGTTGGTGCGAATCGAGATTGGGATTTGTCACTCCGTATGGCGGAGAGGTATCTCTAGGCCCTCTCGGTAATACAACATCACAAGAAGCTTGCAAGCAAAGTGACTAAGGAGTTTGTTACAAGATGATGTATTACAGAATGATGAAAGAGACTTGCCGGTAACGAGATTGAACGAGGTATGGAGATACCGACGGTCGAATCTCGGGCAAGTAACATACCAACGGACAAAGGGAACTGCCTATGTTGTCATAAAGGTTCGACCGATAAAGATCTTTGTAGAATATGTAGGAACCAATATGGGCATCCAGGTCCCGCTATTGGTTATTGACCGGAGAGCATCTCGGTCATGTCTACATCATTCTCGAACCCGTAGGTCCGCACGCTTAACGTTCGTTGATGATATAGTGCTATATGAGTTATGTATGTTGGTGAACGAATGTTGTTCGGAGTCGCGGATGAGATCACATACATGACGAGGAGCTCCGGAATGGTTCAGAGGTAAAGATTGATATATAGGATGGTAGTATTTGGTCTCTAGAAGAGTTTCAGAATGCACTGGATAATTATCGGATCACCGGAAGGGGTTCCGGAAGGCCACGGGGAGCTATTGGGCTTAACGGGACAAGAAGAGGGGAGCACACCAGCTCACAGAGGGGCTGGCGCGCCCACCTCCTGGCCGCCGGCCCTGGGAAGGAAAGATGAGGGGTTGGCCCCCTCCTGCCTTTCTCCACGAAAGGGAGAAGGAAGGGGAGGCGCCATAAGGCAGTTGATATGTCCATTTTGCATCATGCTTTTATATCGATATTTATTGCATTATGGGCTGTTATTACACATTATGTCACAATACTTATGCCTATTCTCTCTTATTTTACAAGGTTTATATAAAGAGGGAGAATGCCGACAGCTGGAATTCTGGGCTAGAAAAGGAGCAAATATTAGAGACCTATTCTGCACAACTCCAAAAGTCTTGAAACTCCACGGAAGTTATTTTTGGAAATAATAAAAGATACTGAGCGAAGAAAATACCAGAGGGGGCCCACACCTTGGGCACGAGGGTGGGGGGCGCGCCCCCTACCTCGTGGGCCCCCTGGTGGCCCTCCGGTGCCTATCTTCTGCTATATGAAGTCATTCGTTCGAGAAAAAAATCATAAGCAAGCTTTCGGGACGAGACTCCACCGGCACGAGGCGGAAACTTGGCGGAACCAACCTAGGGCTCTGGCGGAGCTGTTCTGCCGGGGACACTTCCCTCCGGGAGGGGGAAATCATCGCCATCGTCATCACCAACGCTCCTCTCATCGGGAGGGGGCCAATCTCCATCAACATCTTCACCAACACCATCTCCTCTCAAACCCTAGTTTATCTCTTGTATCCAATCTTTGTCTCATAGCCTGGGATTGATACATGTAGTTGATGCTAGTTGGTTTACTTGGTGGAAGATCATATGTTCAGATCCATTATGCATATTAATACCCCTCTGATTATGAACATGAATATGCTTTGTGAGTAGTTACGTCTGTTCCTGAGGACATGGGAGAAGTCTTGCTATTAGTAGTCATGTGAATTTGGTATTAGTTCGATATTTTGATGAGATGTATGTTGTCTCTCCTATAGTGGTGTCATGTGAACATCGACTACATGACACTCCACCATTGTTTGGGCCTAGAGGAAGGCATTGGGAAGTAATAAGTAGATGATGGGTTGCTAGAGTGACAGAAGCTTAAACCCTAGTTTATGCGTTGCTTCGTAAGGGGCTGATTTGGATCCATATGTTTCATGCTATGGTTAGGTTTACCTTAATACTTCTTTTGTAGTTGCAGATGCTTGCAATAGGAGTTAATCATAAGTGGGATGTTTGTCCAAGTAAGGACAACACCCAAGCACCGGTCCACCCACATATCAAATTATCAAAGTACCGAACGCGAATCATATGAACGTGATGAAAACTAGCTTGACGATAATTCCCATGTGTCCTCGGGAGCGCTTTTCTCTATATAAGAGTTTTTCCAGGCTTGTCCTTTGCTACAAAAAGGATTGGGCCACCTTGCTGCACCTTATTTACTTTCATTACTTGTTACCCGTTACAAATTATCTTATCACAAAACTATTTGTTACCTATAATTTCAGTGCTTGCAGAGAATACCTTGCTGAAAACCGCTTGTCATTTTCTTCTGCTCCTCGTTGGGTTCAACACTCTTACTTATTGAAAGGACTACGATAGATCCCCTACACTTGTGGGTCATCAAGACTCTTTTCTGGCGCCGTTGCCGGGGAGTGAAGCGCCTTTGGTAGGTGGAATTTGGTAAGGAAAAATTTATATAGTGTGCTGAAATTTACTGTCACTTGTTACTATGGAAAGTAATCCTTTGAGGGGCTTGTTCGGGGTATCTTCACCTCGACCAGTAGAGCAAAGAGTTGCTCCTCAACCTACTGAAAATGAAAATGTTTACTTTGAAATTCCTTCGGGTATGATAGAGAAACTGCTAGCTAATCCGTTTGCTGGAGATGGAACATTGCATCCCGATTTACACTTAATCTATGTGGATGAAGTTTGTGGATTATTTAAGCTTGCAGGTATGCCCGATGATGTTATCAAGAAGAAGGTCTTCCCTTCATATTTAAAGGTAGATGCATTGACATGGTATAGGCTATGTGATGATATAGGATCATGGGACTACAAACGGTTGAAATTGGAATTTCATCAGAAGTTTTATCCTATGCATCTTGTTCACCGTGATCGTAATTATATATATAATGTTTGGCCTCGTGAAGGAGAAAGCATCGCTCAAGCTTGGGGGAGGCTTAAGTCAATGTTATATTCATGCCCCAATCATGAGCTCTCAAGAGAAATGATTATTCAAAAATTTTATGCTCGACTTTCTGACAATAATCGCTCCATGCTCGATACTTCTTGTACTGGTTCTTTTATGATGAAGACTATTGAATTCAAATGGGATTTATTGGAAAGAATTAAATGCAACTCTGAAGATTGGGATCTCGACGAAGGTAAGGAGTCAGGTATAACACCTAAGTTTGATTGTGTTAAATCTTTTATGGATACTGATGTTTTCAGTAAATTTAGCACTAAATATGGACTTGACCCTGAGATAGTAGCTTCTTTTTGTGAATCTTTTGCTGCTCATGTTGATCTCCCTAAGGAGAAGTGGTTTAAATATCATCCTCCCATAGAAGTAAAAGTAGTTGAACCTATTAAAGTTGAAGAAAAGACTATCACTTATAATGATCCTATTGTTCCTACTGCTTATGTTGAGAAACCACCTTTCCCTGTTAGATTAAAGGATCATGCTAAAGCTTCAACTGTAGTCAACAAAAGTAATATTAGGACACATAAACCTCCTGAGCAAGTTAGAGTTGAACCTAATATTTCTATGGTTAAAGACCTCTTGGCTGATAATATCGATGGGCATGTTATTTATTTCTGTGATGAGACTGCTAGAATTGCTAAACCTGGTGCTAAAGATAAACATAGACCTGTGGTAGGCATGCCTATTATTTCTGTTAAAATAGGAGATCATTGTTATCATGGCTTATGTGATATGGGTGCTAGTGCTAGTGCAATACCTATTTCTTTATATCAAGAAATATGCATGATATTGCACCTGCTGAGTTAGAAGAAATTGATGTCACCATTAAGCTTGCCAATAGAGATACAATTTCACCAATTGGGGTTGTTAGAGATGTTGAAGTCTTGTGTGGGAAAGTTAAATATCCTGCTGATTTCCTTGTTCTTGGTTCCCCTCAAGATAGCTTTTGTCCCATTATATTTGGTAGACCCTTCTTGAATACTGTTAATGCTAAGATAGATTGCAAGAAGAATGTTGTCACTATTGGTTTGGATGATATGTCTCATGAGTTTAATTTTTCTAAATTTCGTAGACAACCTCGTGATGAGGAATTGCCTAGTAAAGATGAAACTATTGGTCTTGCTTCTATTGCCGTACCTCCTAGTGATCCTTTAGAAAAATATTTGCTAGACCATGAAAATGATATGTTTATTAATGAAAGAAGGGAAATAGATGAAGTATTCTTTAAACAGGGACCTATTCTGAAACACAACTTGCCCGTTGAAATCATAGGGGATCCTCCTCTACCCAAGGGTGATCCCGTGTTTGAGCTTAAACCGTTGCCTGATATTCTTAAATATGCTTATCTTGATGAAAAGAAGATATATCCTGTTATTATTAGTGCTAACCTTTCAGAGAAGGAGGAAGAAAAATTATTGAAAACTCTGAAGAAGCACCGTGCTACTACTGGATATACTCTTGATGATCTTAAGGGCATTAGTCCCACTCTATGCCAACACAAAATAAATTTGGAGAAAGACGCCAAACCAGTTATTGATCACCAATGACGGCTGAATCCTAAGATGAAAGAAGTGGTAAGAAAGGAAATAATAAAGCTCCTTGTGGCAGGTATAATTTATCCCGTTGCTGATAGTCAGTGGGTAAGTCCTGTCCATTGTGTCCCTAAGAAGGGAGGTATTACTGTCATTCCTAATGATAAAGATGAATTGATTCCGCAAAGAATTATTACAGGTTATAAGATGGTAATTGATTTCCGCAAATTAAATAAGGCTACTAAAAAAGATCATTACCCCTTACCTTTTATTGATCAAATGCTAGAAAGATTATCCAAACATACACATTTTTGCTTTCTAGATGGTTACTCTGCTTTCTCTCAAATACCGGTGTCAGCTGATGATCAAGCAAAGACCACTTTTACTTGCCCTTTCGGTACTTTTGCTTATAGATGTATGCCTTTTGGTCTATGTAATGCACCTGCTACCTTTCAAAGATGCATGATGGCTATATTTTCTGACTTTTGTGAAAAGATATGTGAGGTTTTCGTGGACGATTTCTCCGTTTATGGATCCTCTTTTGATGATTGCTTGAGCAACCTTGATCGAGTTTTGCAGAGATGTGAAGAAACTAATCTTGTCTTGAATTGGGAGAAGTGCCACTTTATGGTTAATGAAGGCATTGTTTTGGGGCATAAAATTTCTGAAAGAGGTATTGAAGTTGATAAAGCTAAAGTTGATGCTATTGAAAAGATGCCGTGTCCTAAGGACATCTAAGGTATAAGAAGTTTCCTTGGTCATGCCGGTTTTTATAGGAGGTTCATTAAGGACTTCTCAAAAATTTCTCGGCCTCTAACTAATCTCTTACAAAAAGATATACCTTTCATTTTTGATGATGATTGTGTAGAGGCATTTGAAATACTTAAGAAAGCATTAATCTCTGCACCTATCGTTCAACCACCTGATTGGAATTTACCTTTTGAAATTATGTGTGATGCTAGCGATTATGCTGTAGGTGCTGTTCCAGGGCAAAGAGTTGATAAGAAATTAAATGTTATTCAATATGCTAGTAAAACTCTAGACAATGCCCAGAGAAATTATGCCACTACTGAAAAAGAATTCTAAGCAGTTGTATTTGCTTGTGATAAGTTCAGACCTTATATTGTTGATTCTAAAGTAACTATTCACACTGATCATGCCGCTATTAAATATCTTATGGAAAAGAAAGATGCTAAACCTAGACTTATTAGATGGGTTCTCTTGCTACAAGAATTTGATTTACATATTATTGATAGAAAGGGAGCTAAGAACCCCGTTGCAGATAACTTGTCTAGGTTAGAAAATGTTCTTGATGACCCACTACCTATTGATGATAGCTTTCCCGATGAACAATTAAATGTCATAAATGCTTCTCGTACTGCTCCATGGTATGCTGATTATGCTAATTATATTGTTGCTAAATTTATACCACCTAGTTTCACATACCAGTAAAAGAAAAAGTTTTTCTATGATTTAAGACATTACTTCTGGGATGACCCATATCTTTATAAAGAAGGAGTAGATGGTGTTATTAGGTATCGTGTACCCGAGCATGAACAGGAACAGATCCTACGCAAGTGTCACTCCGAGGCTTATGGAGGGCACCACGCTGGAGATAGAACTGCACATAAGGTATTGCAATCCGGTTTTTATTGGCCTACTCTCTTCAAGGATGCTCGTAAGTTTGTCTTATCTTGTGATGAATGTCAAAGAATTGGTAACATTAGTAGACGTCAAGAAATGCCTATGAATTATTCACTTGTTATTGAACCATTTGACGTTTGGGGCTTCGATTATATGGGACCTTTTCCTTCCTCTAATGGGTATACACATATTTTAGTTGCTGTTGATTATGTTACTAAGTGGGTAGAAGCTATTCCAACTAGTAGTGCTGATCATAACACCTCTATTAAGATGCTTAAAGAAGTTAATTTTTCCGAGATTTGGAGTCCCTAGATATTTAATGACTGATGGTGGTTCACATTTTATTCATGGTGCTGTTCATAAAATGCTTGCTAAGTATGATGTTAATCATAGAATTGCATCTCCTTATAACCCACAGTCTAGTGGTCAAGTAGAATTGAGTAATAGAGAGCTCAAATTAATTTTGCAAAAGACTTTTAATAGATCCAGAAAGAATTGGTCCAAGAAACTTGATGATGCATTATGGGCCTATAGAACTGCATATAAAAATCCTATGGGTATGTCTCCGTATAAAATGGTTTATGGAAAAGCATGTCACTTACCTCTCGAACTAGAACATAAGGCATATTGGGCTATAAAAGAGCTCAATTATGATTTTAAACTTGCCGGTGAGAAGAGGTTATTTGACATTAGCTCACTTGATGAATGGAGAACCCAAGCCTATGAGAATGCCAAATTGTTTAAGGAAAAAGTTAAAAGATGGCATGACAAAAGGATACAAAAGCGTGAGTTTAATGTAGGTGATTATGTATTGTTATACAACTCTCATTTAAGATTTTTTGCAGGAAAACTTCTCTCTAAATGGGAAGGTCCTTACGTTATCGAGGAGGTCTATCGTTCTGGTGCCATAAAAATCAATAACTTCGAAGGCACAAATCCGAAGGTGGTGAACGGTCAAAGAATCAAACATTATATCTCAGGTAACCCTATAAATGTTGAAACTAATGTTATTGAAACCATAACACCGGAGGAATACATAAGAGACACTTTCCAGAACATTTCAGACCCCGAAAAGGAATAGGTATGTGGTACGGTAAGTAAACCAACTCCAAAACAGTTCTAATGGCAAATTTTCTCCGTTTTGGAATATTTAGAAAAATAGGAAAATAAGAAGCAGTCCGGGAAGGACACGAGGCTTCCATGAGGGTGGGAGGCGCGCCCTACCCCCTGGGCGTGCCCACCTACCTCGTGGGCACCTCGTGTGCTCTCCGGACTCCGTTTTCTTGCACGATACTTCTTTCGGTTGGTAAAAAATCATTATATAATCTCCCGAAGGTTTTGACTCCTGTATCACGCAAATATCCTCTGTTTTCGTTTCGGGCTGTTTTTCTGACAGATCTAGATCACCAGGACATCTCCAAGCGCCCCCAAGGACAAGTTCTTCGAGAAGGTCATCAACCCCTACCTCACGGAGGTGCTGCAACACCCTCAAACCATTGAGATGTGTGATGGGTTGCTGCACATCCGCGATGTTGAGGGACCAAGGAGGACAGGAAGCGTGGAGACGAGACTCGAAGCAATGGAGCAACAAGTTTTCAAATGCCAGGGGATGGTGGAACGCGGACTCAACGCCAACCATATGATGATCGCGGAGTTCACCAACAACCACAAGCTGGATGCCAAGAACATTGGGTAGACCATCTTCAAGCTTCATGAGAAGATCGAGCACCTCCAAGCCCAAATCTATGACCTGCAAAACCAAAACTATGAGTACGAATATAGATTCAATAGGATGAGTTTGGCTGCAGATTTGAGGATTCCGGAGACTCGATCATCCTTCTATGATGGTGAGCCTATGCCTTGGAAGATAGACGACAAGCCTACATCATCAACAACTCCATCACCTTCGCCAACAAAAGAGATATAATCACATGGGTATGGGCACTCCCCTTGGCAACTGCCAAGCTTGGGGGAGGTGCCTCGGTATCGTATCACCATCACACTCCTATCTTTACCGTTTTCTTAGTTCGATCCTTTTGGTAATATCTTGATCTAGTAGAATAAAATTTTAGTATGATTTAGTTTTGAGTTTTTGCCTTATGATCCTTCTATGTAATCGAGTCCGTGAGCTATATATAATAAAGATTAGTGTTGATTCAAGGGCTTGATTATTTTGCTATGATCTAGAGGGAATAAAAGAAAGAAAGAATAAAAAGAAATAAAAAGAGATCATATTGATCTTATGGAGAGTAATGACTTCACATTTAAAGAGTATGATGATTAAAAGTTGTTGAGAGTTGACAAACATAGTTTTGGTCATCGTTGCAATTAATAGGAAGTAATAAAGAAAGAGAGGTTTCACATATAAATATACTATCTTGGAAATCTTTTATGATTGTGAGCACTCATTAAAATATGACATGCTAAAGAGTTGATGTTGGACAAGGAAGACAACGTAATGAGTTATGTTTTCTTATATCTGAGATAAAGTATATTGTCATGGATCATCCAACATGTTGAGTTTGCCTTTCTCCCTCATGCTAGCCAATTCTTTGCACCAAGTAGAAATACTACTTGTGCTTCCAAATACCCTTAAAACCAGTTTTGCCATGAGAGTCCACCATATCTACCTATGGATTGAGTAAGATCCTTCAAGTAAGTTGTCATCGGTGTAAGCAATAAAAATTGCTCTCTAAATATGTATGACTTATTAGTGTGGGAGAAAATAAGCTTTATACGATCTTGTGATGTGGAAGAAATAAAAGCGACGGACTGCATAATAAAGGTCCATATCACAAGTGGCAATATAAAGTGACGTTCTTTCGCATTAAGATTTTGTGCATCCAACCTTGAAAGCGCATGACAACCTCTGCTTCCCTCTGCGAAGGGCCTATCTTTTACTTTTATCTTCTACCTTATGCAAGAGTCATGGTGATCTTCACCTTTCTTTTTAAAATTTTATCCTTTGGCAAGCACATTGTGTTGGAAAGATCCTGATATATATATATATATATATATATATATATATATATATATATATATATATCTAATTGGATGTAAGTTAGCATGAACTATTATTGTTGACATTACCCTTGAGGTAAAAGGTTGGGAGGCGAAACTATAAGCCCCTATCTTTCTCTGTGTCCGATTAAAACTACGTAACCACAAGTATTGTGTGAGTTTTAGCAATTGTGAAAGTCTAAATGATAGTTGAGTATGTGGACTTTCTGAAAAGCTCTTATATTGACTCTTTCTGATGTTATGATAAATTGCAATTGCTTCAATGACTGAGGTTATAGTTTGTTAGTTCTCAATGAAGTTTCTGATTCACACTTGACATTGTGGATAGATTGTTACTTTATCATCAGAAATAATATGACAATATCCATATATGATGCTATTATAAGAATGATCATGATGCCCTCATGTCCGTATTTTATTTTATCGACACCTCTATCTCTAAACATGTGGACATATTTATCGTTATCGGCTTCCGCTTGAGGACAAGCGAGGTCTAAGCTTGGGGGAGTTGATACGTCCATTTTGCATCATGCCTTTATATCGATATTTATTGCATTATGGGCTGTTATTACACATTATGTCACAATACTTATGCCTATTCTCTCTTATTTTACAAGGTTTATATAAAGAGGGAGAATGCCGGCAGCTGGAATTCTGGGCTGGAAAAGGAGCAAATATTAGAGACCTATTCTGCACAACTCCAAAATTCCTAAAACTCCACGGAAGTTATTTTTGGAAATAATAAAAAATACTGAGCGAAGAGAATACCAGAGGGGGCCCACACCCTGGCCACGAGGGTGGAGGGCGCGCCCTACCCCCTGGGCGCGCTCCCTGCCTCGTGGCCCCCCTGGTGGCCCTCCGGTGCCTATCTTCTGCTATATGAAGTCATTCGTCCGAGAAAAAATCATAAGCAAGCTTTCGGGACGAGACTCCGCCGCCACGAGGCGGAACCTTGGCGGAACCAATCTAGGGCTCTGGCGGAGCTGTTCTGCTAGGGACACTTCCCTCCGGGAGGGGGAAATCATCGCTATCATCATCACCAACGCTCCTCTCATCGGGAGGGGGCCAATCTCCATCAACATCTTCACCAGCACCATCTCCTCTCAAACCCTAGTTTATCTCTTGTATCCAATCTTTGTCTCATAGCCTGGGATTGATACCTGTAGGTTGCTAGTAGTGTTGATTACTCCTTGTAGTTGATGCTAGTTGGTTTACTTGGTGGAAGATCATATGTTCAGATCCATTATGCATATTAATACCCCTCTGATTATGAACATGAATATGCTTTGTGAGTAGTTACGTTTGTTCCCGAGGACATGGGAGAAGTCTTGCTATTAGTAGTCATGTGAATTTGGTATTCGTTCGATATTGTGATGAGATGTATGTTGTCTCTCCTCTAGTGGTGTCATGTGAACATCGACTACATGACACTCCACCATTGTTTGGGCCTAGAGGAAGGCATTGGGAAGTAATAAGTAGATGATGGGTTGCTAGAGTGACAGAAGCTTAAACCCTAGTTTATGCGTTGCTTCGTAAGGGGCTGATTTGGATCCATATGTTTCATGCTATGGTTAGTCTACCTTAATACTTCTTTTGTAGTTGTGGATGCTTGCAATAGGAGTTAATCATAAGTGGGATGTTTGTCCAAGTAAGGACAGCACCCAAGCACCGGTCCACCCACATATCAAATTATCAAAGTACCGAACGCGAATCATATGAATGTGATGAAAACTAGCTTGACGATAATTCCCATGTGTCCTCGGGAGCGCTTTTCTCTATATAAGAGTTTTTCCAGGCTTGTCCTTTGCTACAAAAAGGATTGGGCCACCTTGCTGCACCTTATTTACTTTCATTACTTGTTACCCGTTACAAATTATCTTATCACAAAACTATCTGTTACCTATAATTTCAGTGCTTGCAGAGAATACCTTGCTGAAAACCGCTTGTCATTTCCTTCTGCTCCTCGTTGGGTTCGACACTCTTACTTATCGAAAGGACTACGATAGATCCCCTACACTTGTGGGTCATCAGCAGTCGACCCCCTTTCCTCCCCCCACACGCCAAGAAGGAAGGGAGGGGCGTGCCCGGGGCAGGCGCCCTTAGGGCGGCCCCCGGCCCCCTTGGGGTGCGCCTAAGGCTGCCTCCCCTCCCCCCTCCACCTATATATATGAGAGGAGGGGAGGGGGCGCCACACACTATGAATCCCCAAGCCGTGTGCGGTGCCCCCTCTCCCTCTAGTTCATCCTCCGCTCTAAACCGTTGTGCTTGGGAAAGCCCTGCGGAAATAATTTTCACCACCACCGTCACCACGCCGTCGTGCTGCCGGAACTCATCTACTACTTCGCCTCTCTTGCTGGATCGAGAAGGCGAGGATGTCATCGAGCTGAACGTGTGCTGAACACAGAGGTGTCGTGTGTTCGGTGCTTGATCGGTACGGATCGTGAAGTTGTACGACTACATCAACCGTGTTGATAAACGCTTTCGCTTAGCGATCCACAAGGGTATGTAGATGTTCTCCCCTCTCATAGCTATGCATCTCCATGGATAGATCTTGCGTGTGTAGAAAACTTTTTTGTTCTCCATGCAATGTTCCCCAACAGTGGTATCAGAGCCAGGTCTATGCGTAGATGATATGTGTTGGGGAACGCAGTATTTCAAAAAATTTACCTACGATCATGCAAGATCTATCTAGGAGATGCATAGCAATGAGACAGGAAAGTGTGTCCACGCACCCTCATAGACCGAAAGCGGAAGCGTTTAGTAACGCGGTTGATGTAGTCGAACGTCTTCACGATCCAACCGATCCAAGTACCGAACGTACGACACCTCCGTATTCAGCACACGTTCAGCATGATGACGTCCCTCAAGCTCTTGATCCAGTTGAGGACAAGGGAGAGTTTCGTCAGCACGACGGTGTGGCGGCGATGATGTAGTTACCAGCGAAGGGTTTCGCCTAAGCACTACGACGATATGACCGAGGTGTTAACTGTGGAGGGGGGCGCCGCACATGGCTAGGAACAATTGATGTGTGTTCTAGGGGTGCCCTCCCCATGTATATAAAGGAGGGAGAGGGAGGGAGGCAGCCTAGGCGCGCCCAAGTAGGAGGAATCCTACTTGGGCCCCTAGTCCAATTCGGCCCCCCTACCATGTTTGGACAAGGGGGAAAGGAAAGAGGGGGGAGGGGAAGGAAGTAGGAGTCCTACTTCATACTTTACTTTTCCTCCTCTCCTTTCCCTTTCTCCCCATGTGGCTGGCCCTATAGGGGGCGCACCAGCCCCTTGTGGGCTGGTGTGTTCCCTTACTTGGCCCATTAAGCCCGTATCTTTGCCGGGGGTTGCCCGGAACCCCTTCCGGTGACCCGATACCACCCAGAACACTTCCGGTGTCCAAATACCATCGTCCTATATATGAATCTTTACCTCTCGACCATTTCGAGACTCCTCGTCATGTCCGTGATCTCATCCGGGACTCCGAACAAACTTCGGTCATCAAATCACATAACTCATAAGACAAATCGTCATCGAACGTTAAGCGTGCGGACCCTATGGGTTCGAGAACTATGTAGACATGACCGAGACACATCTCCGGTCAATAACCAATAGCGGAACCTGGATGCTCATATTGGCTCCTACATATCCTACGAAGATCTTTATTGGTCAAACCGCATAACAACATATGTTGTTCCCTTTGTCGTCGGTATGTTACTTGCCCGAGATTCGATCGTCGGTATCATCATACCTAGTTCAATCTCGTTACTGGCAAGTCTCTTTACTCGTTCCGTAATGCATCATCCCGTGACTAACGCATTAGTCATATGGCTTGCAAGGCTTATAGTGATGTGCATTACTGAAAGGGCCCAGAGATACCTCTCCGATACACGGAGTGACAAATCCTAATCTCGATCTATGCCAATGCAACAAACACCTTCAGAGACATCTGTAGAGCATCTTTATAATCACCCAGTTATGTTGTGACGTTTGATAGCACACAAGGTGTTCCTCCGGTATTCGGGAGTTGCATAATCTCATAGTCAGAGGAACATGCATAAGTCATGATGAAAGCAATAGCAATAAAACTAAACGATCATTATGCTAAGCTAACAGATGGGTCTTGTCCATCACATCATTCTCTAATTATGTGATCCCGTTCATCAAATGACAACACATGTCTATGGTCAGGAAACATAACCATCTTTGATTAACGAGCTAGTCAAGTAGAGGCATACTAGGGACACTCTATTTTGTCTATGTATTCAAACATGTACTAAGTTTCCGGTTAATACAATTCTAGCATGAATAATAAACATTTATCATGATATAAGGAAATATAAATAACAACTTATTATTGCCTCTAGGGCATATTTCCTTCAATATGCACGAGTAGAACACAAAGGAGTTGTGGGCGGTGATGTTCATATTGCTTACCACCAATGTCTTATTTTGATCTGGCGGTATTGTGGGATGAAGCGGCTCGGACCAACCTTATATGTGCACGTACATGAGACCGGTTCCACCGACTGACATGCAACTTGTTTTGCATAAAGGTGGCTGGCGGGGTGTTTGTTTCTCCCACTTTAGTTGAACCTAATTTGACTACAATAGTCCTTGCAGAAGGTTAAATAGCAACTTGATAATCACCATTGTGGTTTTGCGTAGGTAAGCACAGTTCTTGCTAGTTGCGCATAGCAACCACGTAAAACTTGCAACGACAAAGTAGAGGACGTCTAACTTGTTTTTGCAGGGCATGTTGTGATGTGATATGGTCAAGGCGTGATATGATATATGTTGATGCATGAGATGATCATGTTTTGTAATAAGTTCACGACTTGCATGTCAATGAGTATGACAACCGGCAGGAGCCTTAGGGTTGTCTTTAATTATTGTATGACTTGCGTGTCAATCAATTAGCGCCATGTAATTGCTTTACTTCATCGCTATGCGTTAGCAATAGTTGTAGAAGCAATAGTTGGCGAGACGACCCCGACACAACGATGGAGGTCAAGGTCATGCTGGTGACGATGGAGATCATGTCGATGCTTTGGAGATGGAGATCAAAAGCACAAGATGATGATGGCCATATCATGTCACATATTTTGATTGCATGTGATGTTTATCCTTTATGCATCTTATTTTGCTTAGAACGATGGTAGCATTATAAGATGATCCCTTCACTTAATTTGAAGATAAAAGTGTTCTCCCCAAGTATGCATCGTTGCTAAAGTTCATCGTTTCGAAGCACCTTGTGATGAACGGGTGTGATAGATTCTATGTTCACATACAACGGATGCAAGCCAGTTTTGCACATGCAGAATACTTGGGTTAAACTTGACGATCCTAGCATGTACAGACATGGTCTCGGAACACTAGAGACCGAAAGGTCGAACATGAGTCATATAGTAGATATGATCAACATGGAGATGTTCACCATTGAAGACTACCCCATCTCACGTGATGATCGGACATGGGTTAGTTAATTTGGGCTTAGAAAACTTGAGGGATGTTGATTTAAGTGGGAGTTCATTAGTAATTTGATTATTTGAACTAAAATTAGTCATGAACTTAGTCCTAATAGTTTTTGCAAATCTATGTTGTAGATCAATGGCCCGTGCTACCGTTCCCTTCAATTTTAATGCGTTCCTAGAGAAAGCTAAGTTGAAAGATGATGGTAGCAACTACACGAAATGGGTCCGTAACTTGAGGATTATCCTCATTGCTGCACAGAAGAATTATGTCCTTGATGCACCACTAGGTGACAGACCTGCTGCAGGAGCTGATGCAGACGTTATGAACGCCTGACAGGCTTGATCAGATGACTACTCGATAGTTCAGTGTGCCATGCTTTACGGCTTGAACCAGGACTTCAAAAGCGTTTTGAACGCCACAGAGCATTGATAGTCTCCGTCGTATCTATAATTTTTGATTGTTACATGCCAATATTATACAACTTTCATATACTTTTGGCAACTTTTTATACTATTTTTGGGACTAACATATTGATCCGGTGCCAAGTGCCAGTTCCTGTTTGTTGCATGCTTTTTTTGTTTCACAGAAAATCCATATCAAACGGAGTCCAAACGCGATAAAAACTGACGGAGAGTTTTTTTTGGAATATATGTGAATTTTGGGAAGTGGAATCAACACGAGACGATGCTCGAGGGGCCCACGAGGCAGGGGGCGCGCCCTAGGGGGTGGGCGTGCCCCTGACCCTCATGGACACCCCGTAAGGCGGTTGGTGCCCTTCTTTAGCCGCAAGAAAGCTAATATCCGGATAGAAATCGTGTTCAAATTTCAGCCCAATCGGAGTTACGGATCTCCGGGAATATAAGAAACGGTGAAAGGGCAGAATCAGGGAACGCAGAAACAGAGAGGGACAGAGAGACAGATCCAATATCGGAGGGGCTCTCACCCCTCCCATGCCATGGAAGCCAAGGACCATAGGGGAAACCCTTCTCCCATCTAGGGGGAAGGTTAAGGAAGAAGAAGAAGAAGGGGGCCATCTCCCCCTCTTTCCCGGTGGCGCCGGAACGCCGCCGGGGCCATCATCGCGACAACAATCTACACCAAAACCTCCGTCATCTTCACCAACATCTTCATCACCTTCCCCCATATATCTACAGTGGTCCACTCTCCCGCAACCCGCTGTACCCTCTACTTGAACATGGTGCTTTATGCTTCATATTATTATCCAATGATGTGTTGCCATCCTATGATGTCTGAGTAGATTTTCGTTGTCCTATTGGTAATTGGTGAATTGCTATGATTGGTTTAATTTGCTTGTGGTTATGTTGCTATCCTTTGGTGCCCATCATATGAGCGCACGCGTGGATCACACCATAGGGTTAGTTGTATGTTGATAGGACTATGTATTGGAGGGCAAGAGTGACAGAAGCTTCAACCTAGCATAGAAGTTGATGCATATACGGGAGTGAAGGGGGACCAATATATCTTAATGCTATGGTTGGGTTTTACCTTAATGAACGTTAGTAGTTGCGGATGCTTGCTAATAGTTCCAATCATAAGTGCATAGAATTCCAAGTCAAGGATGACATGCTAGCAGTGGCCTCTCCCACATAAAACTTGCTATCGGGCTAGTAAAGTAGTCAATTGCTTAGGGACAATTTCGCAACTCCTACCACCACTTTTCCACACTTGCTATACTAACTTTATTGTGTCTTTATCTAAACAGCCCCTAGATTTTATTTACGTGCTCTTTATATTCTTGCAAACCTATCCAACAACACCTACAAAGTACTTTTAGTTTCATACTTGTTTTAGGTAAAGCGAACGTTAAGCGTGCGTAGAGTTGTATCAATGGTCGATAGAACTTGATGAAATATTTGTTCTACCTTTAGCTCCTCGTTGGGTTCGACACTCTTACTTATCGAAAGAGGTTACAATGTGGGTTATCAAGACCTTTTTCTGGCGCAGTTGCCGGGGAGCAATAGCGTGGGGTGAATATTCTCGTGTGTGCTAGTTTGCTTTATCACTAAGTAATTTTTATTTGCTGTTCCAAGTTGTACTCTATCTTTAGTTATGGATATGGAACACAAAATACCAAAAAATTAGGTTTACTTGCTACTCATGGAGATGGGGAACCTCCTAAAAGCCTCGATGCTGGTTATGTGAAAAATATTATGCACTACTTTAATAATCCTGAGAAAACCCCATTCAATTATGTAATGGGAGACACGTTGGATCAACGTGAATACTTTAGGGATTATCGCTTGACTCAAAAAGGGAAACTATTATGGGATCAAATTCATATGTTGCATTGGTATGCTCGGGAAGTATGCTTGAGAGACGATTATACTTGTTGCTCTAGGATGAAGGCTCCACACCTTCCCTTTTCATGCAAATTTAATGATAATAAAACCTTGGCTTCTTATGCTAATGGTATATATGATTACTATGATGTGGAACAAATAGAAGAATTCGTTGCTTTTATGGGTGCTTATGAAATTGAATCTTTGTTTAAAGAGTGTGACAATCTTGATGATGCTGTTTACGGACCTGAAAATTTTGCTATACTTAAATATTGCTACGAGAATTATGAATTCAATTACGATATTGATGATTTTATTGAGAGAATCTCCGTTGTCCAAGAAGAGACTAATATTTTGCAGGAGTCTATGGAAGAAGAAATTGATGAAACTGTGAGTTCATTGGATGAAAAGGTTGAGGAGGACAGAGAAGAACAAAAGGAGGAAGAGTGGATTATCTACCCGTGCCCACCTTCTAATGAGAGTAACTCTTCAACTCATACATTGTTTAATTTCCCTTCGTGCTACCGAAGGATGATTGCTATGATGATTGCTATGATCCCGTTGATTCTTTTGAAATATCCCTTTTTGATGATGCTTGCTATGCTTGTGGCCAAGATGCCAATATGAATTATGCTTATAGAGATGAACTTGCTATGTTTCCGTATGTTAAACATGAAATTGTTGCTATTACACCCACGCATGATAGTCCTATTATCTTTTTGAATTCTCCCGACTACACTATATCGGAGAAGTTTGCCCTTATTAAGGATTATATTGATGGGTTGCGTTTTACCACTACACATGATGATTTTGATAGATATAATATGCATGTGCTTGCTGCTCCTACTTGCAATTATTACGAGAGAGGAACTATATCTCCACCTCTCTATGTTTCCCATATGATAAAATTGCAAGAAACTGTTTATACTATGCATTGGCCTTTACTATGTGTGCATGAATTGTTCTTTTATGACATGCCGATGCATAGGAAGAGAGTTAGACTTCGTCATTACATGATATATGTTACTTTGTGCTCACTACTAAATTACAAATCATTGTTAATTAAAATTGGCTTTGATATACGTTGGGATCCGGGTGGATCCATTACTTCAGCACTATATGCCTAGCTTAATGGCTTTAAAGAAAGCGCTGCCAGGGAGACAACCCGGAAGTTTTAGAAAGTCATTTATTTCTGTTGAGTGCTTTTATAAAGTTTAAAAACAAAAAAATATAGAGGGGAACCCAAAACTTTTCAAAAAGGAAAGTGAAAGTGAGAAAGACAAGCATTGTTGAAGTGGGGGAGCTCCTTGAACTTTGTTCATGCTCACGGAAACTTTGTGAATCTTAATTACAGAAACTTTTCAACAAAAATAATTATCCCCTTGTACAAATCCATTGTATCATAAAAATAATGTGCCAAGATTTGCCTTTAGGATGTTTAGATTGCTTGTTGGTTTATGCGGTGCACAACAGAAACTTTGGCTGTAGGGCGCGATTTTACATTTTTTACTGGAACGTCAAACGGTTATGAAACTTTTTGCACTGTCTTTATATACAAATTTTTTATTTTCCTAATTATTTCAGAATTTTTGGAGTACCAGAAGTATGGTGAATGTTCAGATTACTACAGACTGTCCTGTTTAAGACAGATTCTGTTTTTTATGCATAGTTTGCTTGTTTTGATGAAACTATCAATTTCTATCAGTGGATTAAGCCATGGAAAAGTTATATTAAAGTAGCTACAATTAAAAAACAGAATATGAATTGGTTTGCAACAGTATCTAGAGTAGTGATTTGCTTTATTATACTAATGGATCTTACCGAACTTTCTGTTGAGTTTTGTGTGGATGAAGTGTTCGAAGATCGAGGATGTCTCGATATGAGGATAAGGAGGAGAGGCAAGAGATCAAGCTTGGGGATTCCCAAGGAACCCCAAGTAAATATTTAAGTAGACTCATGCATCTAAGCTTGGGGATGCCCTGGAAGGCATCCCATCTTTCTTCAACAAGTATCGGTATGTTTTCGGATTCGTTTCGTTCATGCGGTATGAGCAAATCTTGGAGCGTCTTTTGCATTTAGTTTTCACTTTTCTTTTATGCACCATGCTGGTATGAGAAAGTCCTTGGTTGATTTATAGAATGCTCTTTGCACTTCACTTATATCTTTTGAGTATGGCTTTATAGAATGCTTCATGTGCTTCACTTATATCATTTGAAGTTTGGATTGCCTGTTTCTCTTCACATAGAAAACCGCCATTTGTAGAATGCTCTTTTGCTTCACTTATATTTGTTAGAGCGTGGGAATATCTTTTGTAGAAATAATTAAATTCTCTTGCTTCACTTATATCTATTTAGAGAGATGACAGGAATTGGGCATTCACATGGTTAGTCATAAAATCCTACATAAAACTTGTAGATCACTGAATATGATATGTTTGATTCCTTGCAATAGTTTTGCGATATAAAGATGGTGATATTAGAGTCATGCTAGTGGGCAGTTGTGGATTGTAGAAATACTTGTGTTGAAGTTTGTGATTCCGTAGCATGCACGTATGGTGAACCGTTATGTAACGAAGTTGGAGCATGAGGTATTTATTGTTTGTCTTCCTTATGAGTGGCGGTCGGGGACGAGCGATGGTCTTTTCCTACCAATCTACCCCCCTAGGAGCATGCGCGTAGTACTTTGTTTCGATGACTAATAGATTTTCACAATAAGTATGTGAGTTCTTTATGACTAATGTTGAGTCCATGGATTATACGCACTCTCACCCTTCCATCATTGCTAGCCTCTTCGGTACCGTGCATTGCCCTTTCTCACCTCGAGAGTCGGTGCAAACTTCGCCGGTGCATCCAAACCCAGTGATATGATACACTCTATCACACATAAGCCTCCTTATATCTTCCTCAAAACAGCCACCATACCCACCTATCATGGCATTTCCATAGCCATTCCGAGATATATTGCCATGCAACTTCCATCATCATCATATACATGACTTGAGCATTTATTGTCATATTGCTTTGCATGATCGTAAGATAGCTAGCATGATGTTTTCATGGCTTGTCCATTTTTTGATGTCATTGCTACGCTAGATCATTGCACATCCCGGTACACCGCCGGAGGCATTCATATAGAGTCATACTTTGTTCTAGTATTGAGTTGTAATATTGAGTTGTAAGTAAATAAAAGTGTGATGATCATCATTATTAGAACATTGTCCCATGTGAGGTTATCAAAATAAAAGTGGCCAAAGAAGCCCCCCCCCCCAAAAAAAGGAGAGAGGCCAAAGAAGCCTACAAAAAAAAGAAAAAAAGAAAAAAAATGAGAGAAGGGACAATGTTACTATCCTTTTACCACACTTGTGCTTCAGAGTAGCACCATGTTCTTCATATAGAGAGTCTCTTGAGTTATCACTTTCATATACTAGTGGGAATTTTCATTATAGAACTTGGCTTGTATATTCCAACAATGGGCTTCCTCAAATTCCCTAGGTCTTCATGAGCAAGCAAGTTGGATGCACACCCACTTAGTTTTCAGTTTGAGATTTCATACACTTATAGCTCTTAGTGCGTCCGTTGCATGGCAATCCCTACTCCTCGCATTGACATCAATTGATGGGCATCTCCATAGCCCATTTATTAGCCGCGTCGATGTGAGACTTTCTTCCTTTTTGTCTTCTCCACACAACCTCCATCATCATATTCTATTCCACCTATAGTGCTATATCCATGGCTCACGCTCATGTATTGCGTGAAAGTTGAAAAGGTTTGAGCACATCAAAAGTATGAAACAATTGCTTGGCTTGTCATCGGGGTTGTGCATGATTTGAAGATTTTGTGTGGTGAAGATGGAGCATAGCCAGACTATATGATTTTGTAGGGATAACTTTCTTTGGCCATGTTATTTTGAAAAGACATGATTGCTTTATTAGTATGCTTGAAGTATTGTTGTCTTAATGTCAAACGATAGACTATTGCTTTGAATCACTCGTGTCTTAATATTCATGCCATGATTAGATTACATGATCAAGATTATGCTAGGTAGCATTCCACATCAAAAATTATCTTTTTTATAATTTACCTACTCGAGGACGAGTAGGAATTAAACTTGGGGATGCTGATACGTCTCCATCATATCTTTGATTGTTCCATGCCAATATTATACAACTTTCATATACTTTTGGCAATTTTTTATACTATTTTTGGGACTAACATATTGATCCAGTGCCCAGTGCCAGTTCCTGTTTGTTGCATGTTTTTTTTGTTTCGCAGAAAATCCATATCAAACGGAGTCCAAACGGGATAAAAACTGACGGAGATTTTTTTTGGAATATATGTGAATTGTGGGAAGTGGAATCAACGTGAGACGATGCTCGAGGGGCCCACGAGGCAGGGGGCGCGCCCCTGACCCTCGTGGACACCTCGTAAGGCGGTTGGTGCCCTTCTTTCGCCGCAAGAAAGCTAATATCCAGATAGAAATCGTGTTCAAATTTCAGCCCAATCGGAGTTACGGATCTCCGGGAATATAAGAAACGGTGAAAGGGCAGAATCGGGGAACGCAGAAACAGAGAGAGACAGAGAGACAAATCCAATCTCGGAGGGGATCTCGCCCCTCCCATGCCATGGAAGCCAAGGACCAGAGGGGAAACCTTCTCCCATCTAGGGGGAAGGTCAAGGAAGAAGAAGAAGGGGGGCCCTCTCCCCCTCTTTCCCGGTGGCGCCGGAACACCGCCGGGGCCATCATCGCGACAACGATCTACACCAACACCTCCGTCACCTTCACCAACATCTTCATCACCTTCCCCCATGCTTCATATTATTATCCAATGATGTGTTGCCATCCTATGATGTCTGAGTAGATTTTAGTTGTCCTATTGGTAATTGGTGAATTGCTATGATTGGTTTAATTTGCTTGTGGTTATGTTGCTGTCCTTTGGTGCCCATCATATGAGCGCGCGTGTGGATCACACCATAGGGTTAGTTGTATGTTGATAGGACTATGTATTGGAGGGCAAGAGTGACAGAAGCTTCAACCTAGCATAGAAATTGATGCATACGGGAGTGAAGGGGGACCAATATATCTTAATGCTATGGTTGGGTTTTACCTTAATGAACGTTAGTAGTTGCGGATGCTTGCTAATAGTTCCATCATAAGTGCATAGAATTCCAAGTCAGGGATGACATGCTAGTAGTGGCCTCTCCCACATAAAGCTTGCTATCGGTCCAGTAAAGTAGTCAATTGCTTAGGGACAACTTCGCAACTCCTACCACCACTTTTCCACACTCGCTATACTAACTTTATTGTGTCTTTATCTAAACAGCCCCTAGATTTTATTTACGTGCTCTTTATATTCTTGCAAACCTATCCAAGAACACCTACAAAGTACTTTTAGTTCCATAATTGTTTTAGGTAAAGCGAACGTTAAGCATGCGTAGAGTTGTATCGGTGGTCGATAGAACTTGAGGGAATATTTGTTCTACCTTTAGCTCCTTGTTGGGTTCGACACTCTTACTTATCCAAAGATGCTACAATGTGGGTTATTAAGCATATGAGATGTTCCAAGAGCTAAAGTTAATATTTCAAGCTAATGCCCGGGTTGAGAGATATGAAGTCTCCAACAAGTTCTTTAGCTGTAAAATGGAGGAGAACAGTTCTGTCAGTGAACACATGCTCAGAATGTCTGGGTACCACAACCACTTGACTCGGGTGGGAATTGATCTTCTAGTTGAGAGTGTTATTGACTGAGTTCTTCAGTCACTGCCACCAAGCTACAAAGGCTTCGTGATGAACTATAATATGCAAGGGATGAAGAAAATGATTCCCGAGATCTTCGCGATGCTGAAATCGGCGGTAGAAATCAAGAAAGAGCATCAATTGTTGATGGTTAACAAGACCACCAGTTTTAAGAAAAAGGGCAAGGGAAAAAAGGGAACTTCAAGAATATTGGCAAGCAAGTTGTTGCTCCCGTGAAGAAGCCCAAAGCTGGACCGAAGCCTGAAACTGAGTGCTTCTATTGCAAAGGAAATGGTCACTGGAAGCGGAATTGCCCCAAGTACTTGGCAGATAAGAAGGATGGTGCTACTTCTTGAGCTCGCGTTGATTTTTCCCTTGAAGAGGAAAGGGTGATGCAGCAACGTCGAGATAAGTATTTCCTCAGTTAAGAACCAAGGTATCAATCCAGTAGGAGGCACAAGTAAGTCTCTAATCTATGCACCTGCACAAACCAACAAACACTTGCACTCAACGCGAAAAAGGGGTTGTCAATCCCTTCACAGTCTCGAACAAGAGTGAGATCTAATAGAGATAGGTATAAATGATAAATAAAAAAGGCAAACTAAAATAAATCTAAATAAATTGCAGCAAGGTATTTTTGGGTTTTTTGGTTTATAGATCTGAAAATATATGATGGAAAATAGACCCGGGGGCCATAGGTTTCACTAGAGGCTTCTCTCTTGAAGATAGCATACGGTGGGTGAACAAATTATTGTTGAGCAATTGATAGAAAAGTGCAAAGTTATGATGATATCTAAGGCAATGATCATGATTATAGGTATCACGTCTGTGATAAGTAGACCAATGATACGTCTCCGTCGTATCTATAATTTTTGATTGTTTCATGCCAATATTATACAAGTTTTACATACTTTTGGCAACTTTTTATATGATTTATTGGACTAACCTATTGATCCAGTGCCAAGTGCCAATTCCTATTTTCTGCATGTTTTTTGTATCGCAGAGTACCCATATCAAACGAAGTCCAAATGCAATAAAATTTCACGGAGAATTATTTTGGAATGTATGTGATTTTTGGGAGTTGGAATCACCGCAAATGGAGGCCCGTGGTGGGAACAACCCACCAGGGCGCGCCAGAGGAGCCAGGCGTGCTGTGGTGGGTTGTGCCCACCTCGTACATCGGTTGGACCTCTACTTCGGGCGCAAGGAAGCTTATATCCAGAAAAAAATCGTGTTAAAATCTCAGCGCAATCGGAGTTACGGATCTCCGGGAATATAAGAAACGGTTTTCGGCCAGATCTGGCGAGCGCGAAACAGAAGAGAACAGAACGGGAGATCCAATATCGGAGGGGCTCCCGCCCCTCCGCGGCCATGGAGGCCAAGGACCAGAGGGGGAACTCTCCTCCCATCTAGGGGGGAGGCCAAGGAAGAATAAGAAGGAGGGGGGCTCTCTCCCCCTCGCTTCCGGTGGCGCCAGAGTGCCACCGGGGCAACGATCGGGACGGCGATCTACATCAACAATCTTGCTACCGTCAACACCAACTTTCTCCCCCTCTATGCAGCGGTGTAACACCTGTTCCCCCCACTGTAATCTGTACTTAAACATGGTGCTCAACTACATATATTATTTCCCAATGTTCTATGGTTATCCTATGATGTTTGAGTAGATCCGTTTTGTCCTGTGGGTTAATCGTGATCTTGGTTGGTATGATTGTATATTTTATTTATGGTGCTGTCCTACGGTGCCCTCCATCTCGCGCAAACGTGAGGGGCCCTCACTATAGGGTGTTGCAATATGTTCATGGTTCGCTTACGGTGGGTTGCGAGAGTGACAGAAACTTAAACCCGAGTAACTGGGGTATGACGTATGGGAGTAAAGAGGACTTGATACTTAATGATATGGTTGGGTTTCACGACCTTAATGATCTTTAGTAGTTGCGGATGCTTGCTAGAGTTCCAATCATAAGTGCATATGATCCAAGTAGAGAAAGTATGTTAGCTCATGCCTCTCCCTCATATAAAATTACAAGAATGATTACCGGTACTTGTTATCGATTGCCTAGGGACAAATAACTTTCTTGTTGACAAAAGCTATCCACTTTTATTACCTTGCAATTTATTCATAGTTTTATTCTCGAAAAGTACTCGTAGTTTTATTCTTGCCAAATAGTTTCATACTTGTTTCCGGTAAAGCAAACGTCAAGCGTGCGTAGAGTTGTATCGGTGGTCGATAGAACTTGAGGGAATATTTGTTCTACCTTTAGCTCCTCATTGGGTTCGACACTCTTACTTATCGAAAGAGGCTACAATTGATCCCCTATACTTGTGGGTTATCAACCAACTCTTGCCTGCATCTACTACTATTACTCCACACATCGACCGCTATCCAGCATGCATCTAGAGTATTAAGTTCATAAGAACGGATTAACGCCTTAAGTAAGATGACATGATGTAGAGGGATAAAATCAAGCAACATGATGAAAACTCCATCTTTTTATCCTTGATGGCAACAATACAATACGTGCCTCGCTAACCCTACTATGTCACTAGGCGAGGGCACCGCAATATTGAACCCAAAACTAAGCACCTCCCCCATTGCAAGAAAAACCAATATAGTTGGCCAAACCAAACCGATAGTTCAAAGAGAAATACAAAGATATCTTAATCATGCATAAAAGAGTTCAGAGAAGACTCAAATAATATTCATAGATAATCTGGTCATAAATCCACAATTCATCAGATCTCAACAAACACACCGCAAAAAGTATTACATCGAATAGATCTCCAAGAACATCGAGGAGAACAATGTATTAAAGATCAAAGAGAGAGAAGAAGCCATCTAGCTACTAGATATGGACCCGTAGGTCTGTGGTAAACTACTCATGCATCATCGGAAGGGCAGCAAGGTTGATGTAGAGGCCCTTCGTGATCGAATCCCCATCTGGCAGATCACCGGAAAAGGCCGCAAGATGGGATATCACGGGAACAGAGGCTTGCGGTGGTGGAAAAGTATTTTTGTGGACGCTTCTGGTGGTTTGGGAATATTTGGGAATTTATAGTGCAATAATTAGGGTTGGGAGACCCCCGAGGGCCCCACAAGCCCTCAGGGTGCCCCAGGGGCACGCCTGGCAGGCTTGTGGCCTCCTTGATCATCTCCTGACCCCCTCTCCAGGCTCGGTGGATGTCTTCTGGTCCAAGAAAAATCATCGTAAAGTTTTATTCCGTTTGGACTCCGTTTGGTATTCCTTTTTTGTAAAACTCAAAAACAAGGTAAAAACATAAACTGGCACTGGGCTCTAGGTTAATAGGTTAGTCCCAAAAATAATATAAAATAGCATATCAATGCATATAAAACATCCAAAACAGTTAATATAATAGCATGGAACAATAGAAGATTATAGATACGTTGGAGACGTATCAGATGGCAAAGAGAACAAAGGTATATTTGATATACATGTTATTGATGAGTTCCTTACTAGTGCTCGTAGTAGCGCCTGGGTATTTGATACTGGTTCGGTTGCTCATATTTGTTACTCGAAATAGGAGTTGCGGAATAAACGAAGATTGGCTAAGGATGAGGTGACGACGCGCGTCGAAAATGGTTCCAAGGTTAATGTGATCGCTGTCGGCACGCTACCTCTACATCTACCTTCGGGATTTGTTTTAAACCTCAATAATTGTTATTTGGTGCCAGCGTTGAGCATGAAAATTATATCTGGATCTTGTTTATTGTGTGACGGTTATTCATTTAAGTCAGAGAATAATGGTTGTTCTATTTATATAAGTAAAATATTTTATGGTCATGCACCCTTAGTGAATGGTCTATTTTTGTTGAATCTCGATCGTAGTGATACACATATTCATAATATTGATGCCAAAAGATGCAAAGTTGATAATGATAGTCTAACATACTTGTGGCACTGCCATTTAGGTCATATTGGTGTAAAGCGCATGAAAAAAGTCCATGCATATGGACTTTTGGAATCACTTGATTATGAATCATTTGATACTTGCGAACCATGCCTCATGGGTAAGATGACTAAAACTCCGTTCTCCGGAACAACAGAGCGATGTAATGACTTACTGGAAATAATACATACCGATGTATGCGGTCCGATGAGTGTTGAAGCATGCGGTGGGTATCATTATTTTCTGACCTTCACAGATGATTTGAGTAGGTATGGATATATCTGCTTGATGAAACACAAGTCTGAAACATTTGAAAATTTCAAAGAATTACAAAGTGAAGTGGAGAATCATCATAACAAGAAAATAAAATTTCTATGATCTGATCACCGAGGTGAATATCTAGTTACGAGTTTGGCCTTCATCTAAAACAATGTGGAATTGTTTCACAACTCATGCCACCTGGAACACCACAGTGTAATGGTGTGTCTGAATGTCGTAACCGTACTTTATTAGATATGGTGTGTTCTATGATGTCTCTTACCGATTTGCCTTTATCATTTTGGGGTTATGTATTAGAGACAACCACATTCAGGTTAAATAGGGCACCATCTAAATCCGTTGAGACGACACCGTATGAACTATGCATGATTTGGCAAGAAACCTAAGCTATCATTTCTTAAAGTTTGGGGATGCGACGTTTATGTCAAAAGGCTTCAGCCCGATAAGCTCGAACCCAAAGCGGAGAAGTGCGACTTCATAGGATACACTAAAGAAACTATTGGGTATACCTTCTACCACGAATCCGAAGGCAAAATCTTTGTTGCTAAGAATGGGTCATTTCTAGAGAAGGAGTTTCTCTCGAAAGAAGTGAGTGGGAGGAAAGTAGAACTTGATGAGGTAATTGTACCTTCTCTTCTCTCGAATTGGAAAGTAGCACATCACAGAAAACCGTTCTTGTGATGCCTACACCAACTAGAGAAGAAGCTAATGATAATGATCATGAAACTTCAGATCAAGTTACTACTGAACCTCGTAGGTCGACCAGAACACGTATCACACCAGAGTGGTACGATAATCTTGTCCTGGAAGTCATGTTGTTAGACAACGGCGAACCTACGAACTATGAAGAAGCTATGATGAGCCCAGATTTTGACAAATGGCTTGAGGCCATGAAATCCGAGTTAGGATCCATGTATGAGAACAAAGTGTGGACTTTGGTGGACTTGCCCGATGATCGGCAAGCCATTGAGAATAAATGGATCTTCAAGAGGAAGACGAACGCTGATGGTAATATCACTATCTACAAAGCTCGACTTGTCGCAAAAGGTTTTCAACAAGCTCAAGGGGTTGACTACGATGAGACTTTCTCACCCATAGCGATGCTTAAGTCTGTCAGAATCATGTTAGCAATTGCCGCATTTTATGATTATGAAATCTGGCAAATGGACGTCAAAACTGCATTCCTTAACAGGTTTCTTAAAGAAGAGTTGTATATGATGTAACCAAAAAGTTTTGTCGATCCTAAAGGTGCTAACAAAGTGTGCAAGCTCCAGTGATCCATCTATGGACTGGTGCAAGCATCTCGGAGTTGGAATATACGCTTTGATGAAGTGATCAAAGCATTTGGTTTTACACAGACTTACGGTGAAGCTTATATTTGCAAGAAAGTGAGTGAGAGCTTTGTATCATTTCTGATATTATATGTGGATAGCATATTGCTGATGGGAAATGATATAGAATTTCTGGATAGCATAGAAGGATATTGGACTAAGAATTTTTCTATGAAAGACCTCGGTGAAGCTTCTTACATATTGGGCATCAAGATCTATAGACACTTAATAGGACTTTCACAAAGCACATACCTTGAAAAAGTTCTGAAGAAGTTCAAAATGGATCAGTCAAAGAAAGGGTTCTTGCCTGTTTTGGAAGGTGTGAAATTGAGTCAGACTCAAAGTCCGACCACGGTAGAAGAGAGAGAGAGAGAACGAAAGTAATTCTCTATGGGGACTTTCCCACATAGATTAAACTAGGGGAACTTGGATGAAATGATTCCATTCATCTCCTCCAAGGCAGTGATGGCGCCTCCCTCCTCCCACCTCCTCCCTCCCACCCATGGGGCCTCCCTCCCCACAGCACGCAACAATCTACCCCAATCCAGCCATGGATGCCTCTAAAACCCTAGATCCTCTATGGCCAGCCTTCTCCATTGGGATTTTGCCCCTGGTCTCGAGGTGGAACAAAAGGTACGTTCAAAATTTGGATCTACGATGCACTTCGACAGCTCTTTGGGGACCAAGGAATTTTTCTTTGTCGTTTCTTTCTCCTCGGTTTCTTTCTCTCTCTCAGAGGAGTCAGTGGGTTTGGTCTTGCAATGTTGTATTGGTGGTTTGGCCTTGGAATTCAATGTTCCACAGTTGAGCAAAAGGAATTTCCGGTTTTCGGTGTCTTCAAATCATGTTGGACATTTCATATATGCCCTGAAGGATCATGTTTGGCCGAACTTTGTTTGCCACTTTCGCCTGTTCAAAACTCATGTGGATTATGCATGGGATGACTCTGATTGGCATCTTGATAATGAGTTACCAGAGATTTCGTCCAGATCGCCTATGGCCATTCGAAGTTCTTTGAGATTTCTGCATAATTCACAAGAAAATTCTATGTCTCAAATTGAATTGGCTAAGTTTAATATCCCTAGATTCGATCAAATGCGATTTGGCAGTTTGGACTTTGAATCACAGGCCACAAGGGTTGATCAGTTTGATCATCACATTCATTTGCGTTTTGGTAGCCTCTCTTCTGTTCAAGGTCAACGGATTCTAAGGTGATTGGCAAACCGTTTGTTGGTTCAACATTTAAATCTCATGCATGGAACGCTATCCCGGAATCAAAGCTTGAGGAAATTCTAGATTTATGGCAAGCAGGATATTCTAATCAGGTGATCATGTCAGTCCTTGATTTGCCTCATCTACTAGACAAGACTTTTATTTTTGACAAATTGATGATTTGTATGAAATGCAAAGGCAGAGGTCATAATTCCAATAATTGCATGGAAGTTAGTGTTGAGAGGTACAATTCTACTCATTTAAACCCTCAAGATATGCATGCCATTCCATCTTCTAGTTCTTGGTGCAAAAATTGTTTGTCCCATGGTCATATTTGTTTGGGATGTTTAGTTGGAGTGCGTTGCAAAATCTGCGGGGTGTTAGGTAATTTGAGCTGGCACTGTTTGACACGTACAAATAAGACCTTGACTTGGGCAAGGAAAGACCGGACTAATAAGAAAGTTATGATTTCTGCTAGCCCATCCGATTCGTTGGGGCATTCAAATCACAACAAACTTGGGCATACAAGATTGCGGGGCCAGAAACAGTGGCGTATTAAGAGGCAACAAATTTGGATAATCAACAGGAAAAAGGGGGACTCGGTGCAAATCGATAACAACTTGGACGAAAATACCCCGGATGTTTCGCCTCCTTCCTATCCTATCAGAACCGCCCCGATTCCCGAGAACACGCTCCCTCCCCTGTTTAATCCGCCACCCTGCAACCTCGAGAGCTCCTCCCCGTCCCAACCCCAACCTCCCATGGCGAATCTCCCAGTTCCCCCGTACCAGTATGTGCCGGGCGAGATGGACATCCAGCAAGGTCCAGAAGGCAGGCTGGAGAGGAACATGGTTGTCGTCGATGACCCACCGCTCGATCACTCGCAGTATGCATTGGTCATGGTGGTTCCGCGCCCCGTAGATCTGCAGCGTGAAGACGTTTTGGCTGAGGTTAGACATGTTCTGTTTGATGATCATGGTGCGCATACTATCGATGGAGAGCTCTATCCGTTTTGTGTGGGTTTAATCCGGTTCCATGATAGTTTAGTGCGTGATACTATGGTTAACAGAGGAGAGCAGCCTTTAGATGAACATACAAATTTCTATCTGCTGCATCATGATGAGGGGCCGAATATGCGTAGGTCGGTCATTGCGAGGGATGCTTGGGTTATGCTGCTAGGATTTCCTCTGAATTATCAAACTGAACACTACATTATCAAAGCGGTCTTGTGTTTTGGTAGATGCATGTATTGGCACCGCCCTGGTTACGAGAAATCGAGAGTACTTGTCCGTGTGCTGATCAATGAACTTGCTTTTGTACCATTCAGTCTGATAGCCAAGAGGTTTACTGATATTAGCGGACTTGGTACATCATTGACAATACCTGTGTATGTGCTGAATGGTAGAAATCCTAGTCCAGGGATGCAAGGAAATGAAGAAGCTCCTCCTCCAATGGGTGCTTCGCCTCACCCTGAGCAGCTTCTGTTTCTCAATGCTATGCAGCAACAACAGCACAATGCACAAGTATGGCACCTTCAGAATGCTGTAAATGCATGGGAAGCGGCCCCACCCCTCCTCCTCCTCGGCAAGGATGGGGTGCATGGCCTGAATTGCCCCCTGTTCCACCAGTTTACCAAGGATTCAATTACAGACAATACACTGGGTATGATGGTCCTTCCATGATGGATGGTATTCAAACTGCAGATTCAGGATTTGATGATGGACTCAGGGTTTGGAATGAACATGTGGCAATGATTGAGGAAGTGGCTAAAGAGTTCATTCAGGGTCATGATGGAGGTGACTTGGCTTTTATTCCAGTTAACTCACACGACATCACCATTGAGGTACCTGCCGAAGATAATTGGCTGTCTTTTCTGATTCACTTGTACTGCACTGTTTACACACCTAGATTGGGATGGGAATCTGCTGACATTGGAATTGAAGCAGCTTGGAGAAAATTTGCTACTGGCTTTCAAGATACTATGCATGATCTAGTTGGCATGGCCTGCTTCTCTGTATTCCCATTTTCACCATTTTTGCCTGGAATTAAACTTATCTATTTCCCTGAGGAAGCTTGGAACATCTGCTGTAACTTCATCTCTTGCAACCTGAGGAATACATTGACAACAATGGCGTTCGAAGGGAAGGAAGTAGAAAGCTACTCTATTTTTGAAGATGTATGCAGCCAGGATAATAATCAAACTCTGATGGAAGTGGATGAAGTCACCTCGAGGAAGAGACGCAGAGTGATCACGCCTCTTGGTGTTTCTGAAGTAAGGCGCAGTGTCAGAGCTACAAGGTACAAGGGTTTTAAGGCTCCTTCAATGGCAGAGGGCAAGAAAAAACAGTCTTATGTTAAGCCGCGATGCACACCAGACATCTTAGAGCAGACTCATGGTTCTGGTTCTGATGCAGAGAAGCAGCCCCCCCCCCCCCCACCGACGCCGATTGAAACACTTCAGTATATTGGCACCACGGCTTGTGTGATTCCACAGGAAGAACTCACCAAGGAAAGGCTTTTGGCTGCCCTCAAGGACAAGGGAAAAGGCGTGGCTTCTTCTCAGTAAAGCTAGCAAGTCGTTCAGTTTATCTATTTGCTTCGCTATAAAACTATTTGCTTTGTCCTAAACTCGAGTTGCTTTGAACCTTTATGTCGTCCCTTTTGTGGAATGTCCTTTGTTGGAATGTGCGTGGCTTAAATGCTAGTACTAAATGTGATGCACTGCGTAACAAAATTGATGAGTCAAAATTTTCAATTGTATGCTTGCAAGAATCGAAAAAAAATCTGATTTCGATCATTCATATATTAGAAAATGTTGTCCAAGATGGTTCGACAAATTTGAATTTGTTCCTTCGGTGGGTGCTTCAGGTGGTCTCATAATAATTTGGTGCAGTAGTCAATTCTCAGGCCAAGCGGTGCATAAATTGTCTTTTGCTCTCACGATCAGATTGATGTCAGTACAAACTAATGATACTTGGTTATTATCAAACATTTATGGACCATGTGATGGCCCTGAGAGGGAATTATTTACTCAGTGGATGGAAGGTTTAAATGTTGAGGTGAATGATTTATGGCTTTTCATGGGAGATTTTAACTTTATGAGATGTTTAGAAAACATAAATCTACCAGGTGGAAATGTGGATGATATCATTAAATTTAATGAAATTATTAGTGAGCTGGCTCTGTTGGAAATTCCAATTAAAGGAAGGAAGTACACATGGAGCAATATGCAGGAAACTCCCTTCTTGGAACAATTGGATTGGTTTTTTTCCTCCCCGGAATGGATTTTGAAATTCCCAAACACCGTGGTAAAACCTCTTGCTCGACCAATCTCAGATCACACTCCCTGTGTTTCATCAGTGGATACAGCTATTCCTAGATGTAAACTTTTCAGATTTGATTTTTTTGGCCGTCACACACGGGGTTCATGCAAGTGGTTCAAGACTCTTGGGCAGCTCCTATTAAAGCAACATCTAGTGCCACTAGGATCTCTGCTAAGCTGAAGAGACTGGGATATGCTCTAAAAAGGTGGAGTAAATCCATATCTAAGCTCAAATTACTAATTGAAAACTGCAATAAAATTTTATTACAGCTTGATAATTTGGAGGAAATCTGAATTTTATCCATCCCCGAGGCAAACTTCAGACTGATTCTTAAAGATCACTTGCTTAGGTTGTTAAAATACCAAAGTGAGTACTGGAAAAAAAAGATGCACGTTTCGATGGGCAATCCAAGGGGAGGAAAACACTAAATATTTCCAAGCTCGTGCCACTCAGAGATTACGCATGAATTCAATCACTAATCTGATGCTACCGGATGGGGATCTTATTGAAAATCATGACGAAAAGGCAGCTGCTTTCTATGAATGTTTTAGAAATAGAATGGGTGTTTCTAATAAACTTGAGTTTGACTTCGAGCTTTCTGAACTAGTGCACAAATGTCAAGGTCTTGATGATCTCTCGGTCCCTTTCACCAAAGAGGAGATCGATCATGTCATAAAACTGATTCCTGCTGATCGGCACCGGGACCCGATGGATTTAACGGTCTCTTTCTAAAAGTTTGTTGGGGCATTATTAAAGAGGATTTCTACCAACTTTGCCAAGACTTTTGGGAAGGTAAAGTGAACCTGAACTGTTTAAACACCTCACTCATTACCTTGACCCCGAAGAAACTGACCCCAGAAACGGTGAACGACTATAGACCGATTTCCTTGTTGAACTGTGTGCTCAAAGTCATCACAAAGATTTTAGCGGAAAGACTCCAATGCTGGATTCTAAAAACAGTTCACCGAAACCAATATGGCTTTCTAAAGACTAGGACAATACAACATTGTCTCGGTTGGGCATTCGAATATCTACATCAATGCAAGCACTCTGGAAATGAGATTGTCATTCTGAAACTTGACTTCGAAAAAGCGTTTGACACGATGGAGCACGAGTTCATTTTGAAAATGCTTAAATGCAAAGGGTTTGATGTTAGATGGTGCATGCGGATAAAGATGCTGCTCGATTCAGGCTCCTCTTCAATTCTTCTTAACGGTATACCTGGTAAGGAGTTCAAATGCAAGAGGGGGTGAGACAAGGGGATCCGATATCCCCTTTATTATGCATGCCGGCGGCAGATTTGTTACAATCCCTAATCAATAAAGCCTGGACTGAAGGCCTAATTAATTTGCCAATTAATCAGCCTGCATCAGAAAACTTCCTAGTTATTCAGTACGCGAACGACACCGTAATTGTTCTCCCGGCCAATGATGAAGATCTGATCACAATTAAAGCCATCCTAGATTCTTACGCTCGTGCTACCAGCCTGAAAATTAATTACTCCAAGTCACAACTAATTCCAATCAATGTGGAGGAGCAAAAAGTTGCTGACTTAGCCAGGGTTTTTGGGTGTCAAGTTGGAACAATGTCGTTCACGTATCTTGGTCGACCACTCGGAACAACTAAACCCACAGTTAGGAGCTGATGCCATTAGTGGACAGAATCGAGAGAAGATTAACGGGAACTGCCATTTGGTTATCATATGGAGAGCGTGTGTAACTAATCAACTCAGCGCTCTCCTCGCTTCTCTCATTTGCAATGTGTGTCCTAAAACTACCACTCAAGTTGATTAAAATCTTTGACAGAGCTAGAAGACATTGTTTATGGAGAAAGGAAATTGACAGAGATGCTAAAACTCATTCACTCGCTGCCTGGGACCTTGTTTGTCGTCCTAAGAAGAAAGGAGGGCTTGGTGTCATCAACCTCCAAATTCAAAACAACGCCCTGCTGATTAAATACCTACACAAGTTTATGCATAAGCATGACACTCCATGGGTGATGATTTTGTGGGACGCTTACTACTCTGATGGAATCCCTCCTCACGCCAAACCAATCTGTGCTTCTTTCTGGTGGCGTGACATGTTCTCTCTGATGGATGTGTATCATGGGATTACAACTTGTGTACCGACGGCGGGGGATACTATTCTTCTGTGGAAAGACGTTTGGCTGGAGGATCAACCTTTAATGAACACTCATGAGCATCTATTCTCCTTCACTACAAATGAGGACATTTCCTTGGCACAATTCTGCAACAACAGTTTGCCACAAGATAACTTCATGTTACCATTATCTTTGGAGGCCAGGGCAGAATTGGATAATCTTCAAGCAACTTTGACTGGAATATCTCTAGAGCAGATTGCCACAGACGAATGGATTCTATGTTGGGGGGACACAAAGTACAAACCAAAAAAGTTCTATGACTTCATGTTCATGAATGTGCAGGCTCCTCAAGTCATAACTTCGATATGGAAATCCAAGTGTATCATGAGACACAAGGTTTTTGCATGGCTAATGCTCCTTGACAGAATAAACACCAGAGATTTATTGCAGAGATGACACTTCAATATTGGTGATGATCATAACTGCCCTCTATGTGAGCATGCTGTACTTGAAACAAACAAACACCTATTCTATGAATTCCCCTTTGCTATCACGTGCTGGGAGATATTGGGTATTGAATGGGCTAACCATCTGGATATGCAAGCAAGACATGACCAAGCCAAACAGAGATGGCAGAGACCATTATTTAGAGAAATCACCACCCTAGCTTCCTGGAATATATGGAAACAGAGAAACAAGCTGATTTTTGAAGGGGAGGTGGCCACACATCTTGATTGGCTGAGGAAACTGAAAGAGGACTTCGTGATTTTACGGTATAGAATAAATCCCCAAAGCTTGACCTTCTTGGAAGGATACAAGAATTATCTCACAACAGTAGTACACACCTCTTTCTAACTGTCTCTGTATATATTTTCTTATTAGGGTGCTACCGAAAGTGGCTAGCCCCAACCCCTTTTGTAATGCTTCTTGTAAAACCCCCCTGAGGTGCTCATGTTAACCCTCGGTTAACATTCAATAAAATTATAACAGTAGGAGCTTCTCCTGCTGTTTTCATTGTAAAAAAAGAAGTAATTCTCTATGCCTCAGCCATAGGTTCTATACTGTATGCCATGCTGTGTACCAGACCTGATGTGTGCCTTGCGATAAGTTTGGTAGGGAGGTACCAAGTAATCCAGGAGTGGATCCCTGGACAGCGGTCAAGAATACCCTGAAGTACCTGAAAAGGACCAAGGATATGTTTCTCATTTATGGAGGTGACGAAGAGCTCATCGTAAAGGGTTACATCGATGCTAGCTTTGACACAGATCTGGTTGACTCTAAGCCACAAACTGGATACATATTTATATTGAATGGTGGAGCTATTAGTTGGTGCAGTTTTAAGCAGTGTGTTGTGGCGGGATCTACATGTGAAGTGGAGTACATAGCTGCTTCGGAAGCAGCGCATGAAGGAGTCTGGATGAAGGAGTTCATATCCGATCTGGGTGTAATACCCGGTGCATCGGGTCCAATGACAATCTTTTGTGACAACACTGGAGCAATTGCCTTAGCCAAGGAGTCCAAGTTTCACAAGAGAACCAAACACATCAAGTGACGCTTCAACTCCATTCGTGAAAAAGTCAAGGATGGAGACATAGAAATTTGTAAAATACATACGGATCTGAATGTGGCAGACCCGTTGACTAAACCTCTTCTGTGGGCAAAACATGATCAACACCAAGACTCCATGGGTGTTAGATTCATTACTATTTAATCTAGATTATTGACTCTAGTGCAAGTGGGAGACTGTTGGAAATATGCCCTATAGGCAATAATAAAGTGGTTATTATTATATTTCCTTAATCATGATAAAGGTTTATTATTCATGCTATAATTGTATTGATCGAAAACTTAAATACATGTGTGAATACATAAGAAAATACCAAGTCCCTAGTAAGCCTCTACTAGACTAGCTCATTGATCAAAAGATGGTTAAGGTTTCCTAACCATAGACATGAGTGATCATTTGATAACGGCATCACATCATTAGGAGAATGATGTGATGGACAAGGCCCATCCGTTAGCATAGCATATGATCGTTCAGTTTTTGCTACTGCTTTCTTAATGTCAAATACATGTTCCTTCGATCATGAGATCATGCAACTCCCGGATACCAGAGGAATACCTTGTGTGCTATCAAAAATCACATCATAATTGGGTGATCACACTACGAAAAAATACACTTCCGTGATGATACGTGTTTGTCATAGTAGGTCACGTTTTCTGTCATGCATGTACATCCATGACGATTTTATGACAGAATCAAGATAGTCATACCTGCGCTGTCGTAGAAGTGTTCCATGACAATATTCAAATTATCATCGCGGAAGTGTTCACTTCCACGATGATAAATGAGGTGTCACGGAAGTGCTTTCGTCAAGGGTAACATACACGTGGCATCCACCGTAACGGGTCACCGTTAAGCTATCGGGTCTGGTTTTGGATCCGATAACCCGTTAACAGCAATGACCAATGGCGATTTTCCACATGTAAAATTCTCATTGGTCGGAGGAAACACTTGTCGGCTCCGCGATGGGCCAGATGTCGTCAGTCCAATGGAGGAGACGTGCCTATGATACGTCGACACATGGTAGGGCCCAACTGAGGCCCATATAGGTTAAAAAGGCCGGCCCAGTCAAAGGCCCGTTTGATTTACTCAGGTATTGGTGGGCTGGCCCACTAATGGCTTGATTAAACATCCATTTACGGCCCACCGCCAGATCTGGCCCGTTAATTGTTCGCCGAGTCTTTGGGCCCAATTACAGCCAAGTGAGATTTCGGCCTGTTAGTGGCCCGATGTAGTCATGGGCCCATTTCAGCCCGGTGTGATTTCGGCCTGGTAATGGCCCGTGCTACCCATGGGCCATATATGGTCTGACGCGACATCCGGCCCACTAATGGCCCGTGATCAAGGTGGGAATAGTTCAGCCCAACGTGACTTTGGGCCAGTTAAAAGCTTGTAGTATAATTCGGCCCGTGATGCCTATACTAAGCTTTTGGCATCTTAAAGGCCCATGATATCAGTGAGCCAACTAAGGCCCTAGATATGTTTTGGCCTGGTAACGGACCGTCACATAACTGGGCCAATAATGGCCCGGTCTACATTTCAGTCTGCTAAAGGCCCGTGGACAACTATTGAAAATTGAGGCCCAACATGCATTTCGGCCTGCTAAAGGCCCATGGTATCTTCTGGGCCATAACAGGCATGTAGAATATTCAGCCTGTTAAAGGCCTGAAGCCACACTGGCCCAACTAAGCGTTGGGTCCACAGAAGGCCCAACTAAATGTTGGGCCCAATGAAGGCCCATGTAAGTTGTGGGCCTGGCACAGAGTGTCCACAAAGAGCCCAAATGGCCAATCAGCGCAGGCCCAAGAAAAGTGCGGGCCGGCCCAATTGTGGCCCGCTGAAATGCAGCCCCGTTAGAGGCGGATGTTTCATCCTGGTCGCCTACATAAGATTTTCGCCCTTTTTCAGATAGCGAATGATGGCATATACGGTAACTAGTAGGAATTAAGAACAAACCTACACTGTACAATAAAGGATTTATGGTATATTACATCCACTGGGCGTCGAAGTTCGCCACCAGTGATCATAAAGCGCAATGAACAAGCAGATTACAAAAACTAGGCACCATTGCAGCGTAACAAAATAATACTGAACCAAGACCACTTCCAAGATAGTTCAAGAAATGTTAGCCTTGTGCGAGAGCTACTGCGCAAGCAGCTGAGCAAGGCTGTGAGACCGTCCTAGCATGTCGGTGATAGCTTCCAGCTGTAGCTCATTAGCAATGAGGTTCTCATTGGAGTTCTTTGCGATCTTCCTTAGAGATTGGACTTCAAGTCAAAGTTGGGTTGCAGAATGCCTTTATGCTTGAAGTTGAGATTGAATAAGTCGAAGTGATTCAGGTAGTGAATTCTGTGAGCTTGTGTGACTGCTAGTCTCAAGTATCTTGAACACTGCATCAAGACATGACTTTGGGGTTGTCTCGCTATCTTCAAGATGTTTTGCCTTCTTTGCTGCAATATGTGTTGGGTTTGTCTCACAGCCTTCAGCAGACTTGTGCATGTCATCGGGCATATCACCCTGAAACAAGCACAAAGATGATAGGTTTTGCACGTATATAAATAAAGATGGTAACTGTGTTATCAATTCCATCCAATTTCAAATTAGAAAATAAAGAGACAGTTCAAAATGTCAATAGCATAATTTGGCATTGTTCATAATGCAGGGAGCTTCACCACACTACTAGATTATCATGTCAACAAAACAAGCATAGATGAAGGGCAAAAGACAATCATTGTATTAGCCACATCACTAAGATAAAGCAGGAAATGACAAGGTGCAAATGTGGGCTGCTTCACCACACACTAGATTATAGATCAACAAAAACAAGCATACGTGCAGGGCTAAAGAAAATCATTGGATCTGTATTGAGTAATGTGCAAGGTATGAATAAGGAATTTGGTTTTACAACTAAAACTTGGAACTTACAGTTGTTGCGAACATGCATTTTGATAGAAACAACAAACTAAACAGCAGTTGAAGATAGGGAGTATGAGCAAATTAAACAACAGTTGAGGATAAAGGCTTTAGAAGGACTGACTTACATTAATAGTTAACACCGGCTCTATAATGCCCTTCTCCATGTCAAGGGAAGGGTAACTCAAGAATTTCAGCACAGAAACTTCTTCATAAGCATTGCATGTACTCTACATTTTGTAGAGAGTAATTATAGATATGATAATACTGGAAGGGATAGAGGATAATGAAGATAAGATGCAGATTGATGCTACATAATCAACTACCTATCCCTGTAAGTACAAGCGTTACAGGAAAAAAATGTACTGACAAGAGCAATGGGCTACACTTCTACACTAGCATTGTCTGTGTATTCAACATTTTGGTAAGATTAAATATAGATCTGATATTTTTTAGTAAATGGTGGGCGAGGGAGATAAGATGTAGAGTAATGCTACACAATGAACCAATCCCTCCTTCCCATAATATAAGAGTGTTTTGTACACTGGTGTACTGTACAAAACGCTCTTATATTATGGGAAGGAGGGAGTAGCGGTTAATGTAAGTATAGTGATAGAAGACGTTTGGTCCTTACAAGAGGATTGCAGAGCTAAACCTCTTCAAAAGCATTGGGTTGATTCTAAATTTATGTAACAGTCAATATTGATCTTATAATGTCCACCAAATGGAGGATAAGGAAGCTAACATGTGCAGTGATGCTACATAATCAACTAGCTATGAAAGTAAATATGGTCATACAAGGCAAGAGGTACTCACAAGAGCAATGCAGTGTGCAATATAGTTGCGAGATTCTGTGGTCCCTTGAAAATGAATATTCTTTTGTAAACAGTTTTCGTACAAGTGAGACGGTAAGGCACATGCAGAAATGTAGTTCAAATTGTGATGTGATATCATAGACAGTACATTACGCTGCAGACGAGACCAATGTGTAACAAGATTATTCCAGTCACTGGCACCGGAGACTTTACAGAAATTTCATTTAGAGGCTTGCCATTGAAGTGCGCTTGCCTCAGGTAGGAATGATACTTCATCAAAGAGTGCTTGAAAAGCGCAACCAACCCTTGCTCATCTTGACTATCCAATTTGGTCCTCGCCTATTTAAAAGAATGAAATCTTGTGTCTTCTGTCAGTAGAAACATATGCACTAATTACCATTAATAACATTAGTACATTACTTACACGTAAGTTGCAGAGGAAGATTGGAAATTGTTCTTTGTCTGTGGTATAATCTTTCCATGAAGGAAAGATGCGCACAAAGTTCCTGACAACAATATAAGCTTCATATTCTAAACCGGGAAGAAGTGGAACAAGGGTCCTATTTGCTGTAATTGGGGCTCTCCCTCATCCTAAAAGGGATTTGGCAACTGGATTTGGTGTACTCTTTGCTGGAATGGGGGGTTTTGCATCCTAGAGCTGGTGCTACTCAACTTGCATCATCATACTATTTGCTGCAGTTGGGGTCTGCTGAGTTGGGCCATCAGAGATGGCCAGTGTAGTAGGGCTAGAGTCTGCTAGAGTTGGGGCCGTGTTTTGTGGGTCTGCTGATATGCAACTACCTTATACGTCTCCAACGTATCTATAATTTTTGATTGTTCCATGCTATTATATTATATGTTTTGGATGTTTAATGGGCTTTATTATGCACTTTTATATTATTTTTGGGACTAACCTGTTAACCGAAGGCCCAGTGCAAATTGCTGTTTTTTTTGCCTATTTCAGTGTTTCGCAGAAAAGGAATATCAAACTGAGTCCAAACGGAATGAAACCTTCACGAGGATCGTTTTTGGAACAAAGACAATCCAGGAGACTTGGAGTGGACGTCAAGGAAGCAACGAGGAAGCCACGAGGCAGGAGGGCGCGCCCAGGGGGGGTAGGCGCACCCCCACCCTCGTGGGCCCCTTGTGACTCCACCGACCTACTTCTTTCGCCTATATATACTCATATACCCTGAAAACATCCGAAAGCACCACGAAACCCTATTTCCACCGCCGCAACCTTCTGTACCCGTGAGATCCCATCTTGGGGCCTTTTCTGGCGCTCCGCCGGAGGGGGAATCGATCACGGAGGGCTTCTACATCAACACCATAACCTCTTTGATGATGTGTGAGTAGTTTACCACAGACCTTCGGGTCCATAGTTATTAGCTAGATGGCTTCTTCTCTCTCTTTGGATCTCAATACAAAGTTCTCCTCGATTCTCTTGGAGATCTATTCGATGTAATTCTTTTTGCGGTGTGTTTGTCGAGATCCGATGAATTGTGGGTTTATGATCAAGATTATCTATGAACAATATTTGATTCTTCTCTGAATTCTTTTATGCATGATTTAATATCTTTGCAAGTCTCTTCGAATTATCAGTTTAGTTTGGCCTACTAGATTGATCTTTCTTGCAATGGGAGAAGTGCTTAGCTTTGGGTTCAATCTTGCGGTGTCCTTTCCCAGTGACAGCAGGGGCAGTAAGGCACGTATTGTATTGTTGCCATCGAGGATAAAAAGATGGGGTTTATACCATATTTCTTGAGTTTATCCCTGTACATCATGTCATCTTGCCTAATGCGTTACTCTGTTCTTATGAACTTAATACTCTAGATGCATGCTGGATAGCGGCCGATGTGTGGAGTAATAGTAGTAGATGCAGAATCATTTCGGTCTACTTGTCACGGACGTGATGCCTATATACATGATCATGCCTAGATATTCTCATAACTATGCGCTTTTCTATCAATTGCTCGACAGTAATTTGTTCACCCACCGTAAATTATGCTATTGAGAAAAGCCACTAGGGAAACCTATGGCCCCCGGGTCTATCTTCCATCATATTAATCTCCCGCCAACGTGCTATTTCTGTCGCTGTTTATTTTGCAATCTTTACTTTTCAATCTATACAACAAAAATACCAAAAATATTTATCTTATTATCTTTATCAGATCTCACTTTTGCAAGTGGCCGTGAAGGGATTGACAACCCCTTTATCGCGTTGGTTGCAAGGTTCTTGATTGTTTGTGCAGGTACGAGGGACTTGCGTGTAGTCTCCTACTGTATTGATACCTTGGTTCTCAAAAACTGAGGGAAATACTTACGCTACTTTGCTGCATCACCCTTTCTCTTCAAGGGAGAACCAACGCATGCTCAAGAGGTAGCAAGAAGGATTTCTGGCGCCGTTGCTGGGGAGATTTGCACCAAGTCAAGTCAAGATTTGATCTCCCGTCAACGAGCCATTTCTGGCGCCGTTGCTGGGGAGATCTACGCACAAGTCAAGACATACCAAGTACCCATCACAAACTCTTCTCCCTCGCATTACATTATTTGCCATTTGCCTCTCGTTTTCCTCTCCCCCACTTCACCTTTGCCGTTTTATTCGCTCTCTTTTTCCGTCCGTCTCTTTTCGCTTGCCCCTTCTGTGTTTGTGTGTTGGATTGATTGTTTGTCATGATGGCTCAAGACAATACTAAATATTATGTGAATTTTCCAATACCAACAACAATGATTTTATTAGCACTCCGATTGCTCCTATCACCGATGCTGAATCTTGTGAAATTAATGCTGCTTTGTTGAATCTTGTCATGAAAGATCAATTTTCTGGCCTTCCTAGTGAAGATGCCGCTACCCATCTAAACAACTTCGTTGATTTGTGTGATATGCAAAAGAACAAAGATGTGGATAATGATATTGTTAAATTGAAGCTATTTCCGTTTTCGCTTAGAGATCGTGCTAAAACTTGGTTTTCTTCTTTGCCTAAAAATAGTATTGATTCATGGAATAAGTGCAAAGATGCTTTTATCTCTAAGTATTTTCCTCCCGCTAGAATCATCTCTCTTAGAAACGATATTATGAATTTTAAGCAACTTGATCATGAGCATGTTGCACAATCTTGGGAGAGGATGAAATTAATGATACGTAATTGCCCTACACATGGTTTGAATTTATGGATGATTATACAAATTTTTTATGCCGGATTGAGTTTTGCTTCCAGAAATCTTTTAGATTCGCCCGCGGGAGGCACTTTTATGGAAATCACTTTAGAAGAAGCTACTAAACTCCTAGATAATATTATGGTTAATTATTCTCAATGGCACACCGAAAGATCTACTAGTAAAAAGGTTCATGCGATAGAATAGATTAATGTTTTGAGTGGAAAGATGGATAAACTTATGAAATTGTTTGCTAATAAGAGTGTTTCTTCTGATCCTAATGATATGCCTTTGTCTACTTTGATTGAGAATAATAATGAGTCTATGGATGTGAATTTTGTTGGTAGGAACAATTTTGGTAACAACGCATATAGAGGAAACTTTAATTCTAGGCCGTTCCCTAGTAATTCCTCTAATAATTATGGTGATTCCTACAACAACTCTTATGGAAATTTTAATAAGATGCCCTCTGACTTTGAGACTAGTGTTAAAGAGTTTATGATTTCGCAAAAGAATTTCAATGGTTTGCTTGAAGAAAAAAATTGCCTAAGATTGATGAGTTGGCCAGGAACGTGGATAGAATTTCTCTTGATGTTGATTCTTTGAAATTTAGATCTATTCCTCCTAAGCATGATATCAATGAGTCTCTCAAATCTATGAGAATTTCCATTGATGAGTGCAAAGAAAGAACCGCTAGGATGCGTGCTAAAAAAGATTGCTTTGTGAAAGCGTGTTCTTCTAGTTTTCATGATAATAATAATGATGAAGATCTAAAAGTAATTGATGTGTCCCCTATTAAATCTTTGTTTTCCAATATGAATCTTGATAAAGATGGGACTGGAGATGAGTCAACTTTAGTTAAAAGGCGTCCCAATGATTCAGAGTTTTTAGATCTTGATGCAAAAATTGTCAAAAGTGGGATTGAAGAGGTCAAACTTTAGGTAGCAATGAACCCACTATTTTGGATTTCAAGGAATTTAATTATGATAATTGTTCTTTGATAGATTGTATTTCCTTGTTGCAATCCGTGCTAAATTCTCCTCATGCCTATAGTCAAAATAAAGCTTTTACCAAACATATCGTTGATGCCTTAATGCAATCCTATGAAGAGAAGCTTGAATTAGAAGTTTCTATCCCTAGAAAACTTCATGATGAGTGGAAACCTACTATTAAAATTAAAATTAAAGATCATGAATGCTATGCTTTGTGTGATTTGGGTGCTAGTGTTTCCATGATTCCAGAAACTTTGTGTGATGTGTTAGGTTTCCGTGAATTTGATGATTATTCTTTAAATTTGCATCTTGCGGATTCCACCATTAAGAAACCTATGGGAAGGATTAATGATGTTCTTATTGTTGCAAATAGGAATTATGTTCCCGTAGATTTCATTGTTCTTGATATAGATTGCAATCCTACATGTCCTATTATTCTTGGTAGACCCTTCCTTAGAACGATTGGTGCAATTATTGATATGAAAGAAGGAAATATTAGATTCCAATTCCCATTAAGGAAAGGCATGGAACACTTTCCTAGGAAGAAAATTAAACTACCTTATGAATCTATTACGAGAGCCACTTGTGGATTGTGTCGGGGGAAATCGACACCTATGGAATCACTGGAATCCCTTCTACGGTTGGTGGGCGCGGGGTTGTGCAAAGAGCGGGTCTGACAGGAAGCACACAAGTCATTTACCCAGGTTCGGGCCATGGAGACGCGTAATACCCTAGTCCTGCTTTGGTGGATGTATTTGAGTGTTCTTGTGTTCTTGAGCTAGCTACGGGGTGTGACTTGCCCAAAGGATCTGAAACCTTCTCCTGGTCGCCTCAGGCCTCCTTTTATAGACAAAAAGGGGTTGCCACAGTGGCACACAGGAGGTGGAAAGGTGTACAGTGGATGAGTCTATCCTCTGACACCATCGGACAAACGCATTTAATGCGCTACCGACGTGCCCCTCTTGCTTTATCGGGGACGGCAAGGAAGCACGTCCAAGCTATCGCCGCCTCGCCTGGCTTCGACACGCGTCCGAGCCGACGAGGCGTCGTGGCGCCACGTTGGCTGGCTACTGGGCTGGCGCGGTGGTGGAGCCTTCATGAAGATCTGCATGTCACCACGCAGGTGCTTGCTGGGTCGGTGTAGAGGCCGCTCATCGCCACGCAGGTGCCTGCCCAGCTAGTTGAGCTAGCAGCTGCATGGGGACGGCGGTGGTGTCCTGGCAGGCGTGGGCCTGACTGTTGCCCCGCTGATGCCCTCGGCAAGGGCCTTGCCGGGGGCCCGGCAAGGGTCTTGCCATGGCGTCGCGGTCGTCCCCGGCAAGGCGCTCGCCGGGGGTCTCGTGGATTTCCTCAGCTAGGAGCCGCCGAGGGTCGTCGTCTTCTAGTCCTCATCTGATCTCGTGTGTTTATGATCTTGACGAAGATCTGGATGCCGTCACAGGGATGCCTCCCGTGCCTTGGTCCCAATGTAGTTGTTGGCAGTGCTTGGAACTCTTAGGCTCAAGGGTGGCTCGCTCTGCTGGTGTTGGGCAAGCTGCCCCGGCAAGGCTCTTGCCGGGGCCGCGCAGACCGCCACGGCAAGGGCCTTGCCGGGGGAGTCCACCTCGCCCCTTTGCTCTTCAGTGTTTCTAGTCTTGGCGTTGCCTCGATCGTCTTGTGCTCCGGTTTCCCTCCGGCTTCCCTCTTCTACCCTGCTTGGTGTGGCCGTGGGCGCGGCTCCGACTGTCCGTGCACAAGTAAAGGGGTCAAAAGGAGAGCCCCTACTTTTGCACACTGACAGGAGCCCCCGGGCCTGGGCCACACATAAGCGCGACGCATTGTTGGGCCTGGCCCAGAACAGTGCGCGGGCAGGTGGGCGGATTTTACCGTAGTAACTTTCCGTCTGCTGCGCTTCCCCACGACCCGCGTTGAACGCGCGATGTGGAGGGTCGTGCGTGACGTGGGGGTCATGCGTGGGACGGTCTCCGCACACATGCGTCACATCGCAGTTAATGGGGAGAGGTGGCCCGCGCCTTCCCCGTAAAAAGGAATTACCGCGGGCGTGCTGCTCATTTAACCCCTGCGCCTTCTCCAATCTTGGAACCGCCGTCCCCTTCTTCCCCCCTCTCAAGCTCTTGCTCCCGCTCACCGCCGCCGCGCCTTTGTCCTCCTCAACCGCCATGGCGTCCAAAACCAGCAGAGGCAAGGGGGCGGCCAAGGATGCCGGGGAGAAGGAGCCGCTGGAGAGCGAGTTGGCGGTGCGGCGGACGCAGCACGCCTACTTTCCGTCGAAGCGGTCGAACTTCGGGACTACTTCAAACACCTGTGGGGGTGCAAGACGGGGGGCGAGACAACGGGGCATCCGGCCACGCGCGTCATCCCCGCCGCTTTCGTCGAAGCCGGCCCAAATCGGTACCCATTCTTCATCGACTACTTTTCCTGCGGCCTCTGCCCCCCGTCTCTGATTTCTTCAATGACGTCATGCACACATACGGCTTCCACCTTCTGGATTTTACTCCAAATGCCGTGGCGTGCATGGCTCTTTTTGCTCACCTCTGCGAGGGTTTCGCCGGGGTGCATCCCAACACGACGCTCTTCCGCCACTACTTCTTCCCTCGGATCCAAAAGGGGGGCGCCATTTCTGGTTGTGTCGCCTGGATCCCAAGGTCTAAGGGGACATACCCAGAGGGCACTCAGAAGGAGAGGTGGGAGGAGATGCGGGGCCGGTGGTGCTGGATCGAGGAGGATGATCCACAGGATTTCTGCCGGGTTCGCCGGGTGCCGCCGGTTCGCAGAAATGACTGGAGTAATGTTGATGCCGATGACGCGAAGCTCACGGTTTCCACCACCAGGATTCTTCGCCTCACCGAGGCCGGGCTCACCCTTGAGATGATCGGGGCGGATTTCATCCGCCGCCGAATCGCTGCGCTGCACAACAAGGGGAGGCCGGCCTGGCTCTTTACGAATGCGGCCAACATCATGAGGCTTCGCCCCGGCCTCGACCACAACCTCATGGTGATGGGGCACGCCCACTTCTGCCAGCGGCTCTTCTAGCTCGACGTGAACCGCCACGGCAAGGTTGAGCGGTCCAGCAAGGCTGCCAAAACCGGCAAGGTTGCCAAGGGGCCCTTGTTCGGGTTGCCGGCGGGGGTGGTCCCACTGAGCAATAACTCGCGCCGAAAGGACATCGTCGCCATGATGCCGGAGTTCAACGCGCACGGCCTCGTCTCTACTTGGGCCGAGCCGCCAGAGGATCAAGTGCAGGAGTTTTTTGACACCTTGGAGGAGAAGTACGCCCGCGCCGAACCGCGGCTCGTCCAGGACACCACCCGGACGGAGCTGGACTACATCGCCACCAGGGCGGCAGAGGCGGAGCTCGCCAGGGAGGCCGGTAGCACCGGCGGCGTGGAGGACAAGGCCGCAGCGGAGGCGGAGGAAAAGGAGCTCGCCAAGTGGGCGGAGGCCGCTGGGGAGGCCAGCTGCGCCAGCACTGGGGGCCCTCTCATCGAAGATGTGGTCGACGAGCCGTCGGAGGAGGAGGTTGAGACTGTCGACCCCCTGGCAACAGGGAGAGGGCGAGTCCTGTGGCGGGCCAGCTCTGGCGAGCCGGTCCGGCTTGGCAGGGCCGTGCAGCCGCAGCAAACCCAGGAGGCGTCCGTGCGCCAGACGAGGGCCGCCGCAGCGAGGAAAGTGGTGAAGGCCGCGGTGGCGAAGAAGAAGGCAACTGCCTCTGCTTCGTCCAAGTGTCCACGGACCCCATCTGCTTCCCCTCCTCCCGCAGATGAAGACGTGGAGGTTATCTTCGATTTTGGGTCCCTCAGCCCAAGGAGGAAGAGGAAGGCAACAGAAGAGGAGGTGGAGGACGAGTAAGTATCTTGTTCCTTTTTTTGTCATCTCTGCCTCCTCAAACTGTGCCGCTTATCTTGATTTGTTTCTTTCATTGTAGGGATGCGGAGACACTGGCCCAGAGGGTGAAGAGGGCAGGGCTTCGGCAAGCGGCCAGCCCCCAACAGGTACTTCTGGTACACCGCTGGTGGTGTTGAGCAGCCCGGACAGCAGCCCTCGGCACAGGCCCCAGCGTAAGCTCATCACTCACCCCTCATCGACGTGTGTTGGGGGTACGATTCCTTGGCGCTGACCTTGCCGTGGTTGCAGGAGGAGGACAGCGGCAGGAGGAGCTGCTGAGGGCTACCCCCAACACGCCGCCCCCATTGACCACGCCGCCCCGAGGGGCGTCCGCGGCAAGGGCGCCAGGCACCGAGCCCACGCACACGGAGGAGGAGGCAAACTCGAGCGCTGGTGGCTTCGCCTCGGCACCAGATGTAGGCGGGGAGGGGGCCTCTTCTTCCCAGCCCGGCACGGGTAAGTCACTCGCCTTCCGTCCCAGTTCTTTTTCTCCTTGAATCTTGGTCTTGGCTTCGCCTCACCCCCTTCTCGATATCCAGATCCTCCCTCGGCGGACTGGGAGGACATAGACACCATCATCGAGGATGTCGCCAAGGATGCCGCGGCGGAGGCCGAGAAGATCGCCACCGAGGAGGCCGCCAAGGATGCTGCTGAGGGCACCGCCAAGGGGTCCGCCGGGGAGCCTGGCAAGGCTGCTGCCGAGGAGGCCAGCAAGGGGCCTGCCGGGGAGACCGGCAAGGCCGTTGCCGAGGAGGAGGTGGTTGACGACCAACCTTCCTCCTCCGCTGCCTCTGGCTCCGGCAGGTATCTGAAGGTGAGCGATGACCTGTTCGTCCACCTCCCAGGGACAGCGAGCACCGGGGCGCCCGTCGAGGGGGAGGTGTTTGATGACGAAGTGCTTGCCGCCGCCGGGCTTGAGGTTGTTGACGAGCCGCGCTGGTGGTGGCGGTTCCCAGGAAGAGCGGCACCTCCGGGCCATGAGCGCCAACTTCCAGAAGCTCCAGGCGCTTCACCGCGCCCGCCTGGACAAGGCCAAGTCCAGGATGGCGGTGGTGGACAAGGCAGAGGCGGACCTCGAGGGGTGCGTCGCCGAGGCGCAGGCATGGTTCCGCCAGGCTCACAAGGACCTGAAGGCCGCCCAGGACGCGCTGGCTGAGCGCAACCTGGAGCTTGTCATGAAGCAGGCCGATATTGAGAAGGCCCAGGAACTAGCGGAGCAGCAGGCTGCCCGGGCCGAGGCTGCTCGGCACCAGCAGCGGGCCGCGCTGAACTCCCAGGAGGAGGACCTTGACGCGCGTGAGCAGAAGCTCGCCGCAATGCTCCGCGGCAAGGACGAGGAGGTGGAGAAGCTTGTCGTGCAGCGGACCCAGGAGCTGGAGCAGAGGCACAAGGAGGCACTCAATGCCCAGGCTCTTGTTCACGCCGGCAAGGTAAAAGAGCTGGAGGTGGAGCGGGACGGGCTGAAGGATCAGGCCCTGAAGCTGGCCAAAGAGAAGGACACGCTCAACGGTGCCCTGGTGGAGGCGTAGGGCCCAGTCCTCGGCAAGGCTGAGCAGCTCTCCAAGGCCAACGACTCCATCAAAGACCTAAAGCTGAAGCTGGAGGGCCTTGAGGAGACGCTCTCAGAGGCCAAGGCCCGAGAGGAGACCCTGGCCAAGGATCTGGAGGCCGAGAAGCAGCTGCGGAAGAACGAAACCGCCAACCACAAGGATTTTGTGGAGGGCGAGAACCGCTGGATCGGCAGCCTCAAAGATGTCGCCAACAGGATCACCACGCAGCTGGCCACCATGGGGATGCCAAATGTGAGGTACACCCCAGAGCGCAACGCGAGCCCCAACGCCAAGCTGACCCTGTTCTTCGAGGGTGTCCTCGGGGCCCTGGAGCAGCTCCACTCCAATCGGGCGACCTCTCTGGCCGATGAGGCCCGGAGGCTTTGCCGGGGTGCCATGACCAAGGTCCTCACCAAGGTGGCGCACTGGAATCCCAACCTCGACTTCGACGCCGCGCTGGAGAGCTTGCCGGAGGATGCGGACCTCGCGATGCTCAGGAGCGTATCATGCCCATCATCAGCCGCATCGATGGAATTCAGAGGATAGAGGGCCAGCGCCAGGATTAGGCACCCCGTCTCTCATCGCCGCTGCAGGTTCACGACCAAGACAATTTTTATCTTTAGTTAGAACCGCAACAACAATTGATGTAATATAACTCTGCAGCACTTTTGATATTATGCATGTTACTTTCATGTTCAATCCCCCCTTTGTATGTTCACCCTACGTTAATCGGGTAGGCTTGCCGGCGCGTAAACCCAGGGCACGGCGCCTTGAGGACGGATCCCCAATGGCCTGCCGGGTGTGCTTGCTGCCAGGCGAACCACCTTACCGCCCCCAACGCGGCCGCTCGAACTGTCGAGCTTGACTCGAGTCAGAATGGAGAGCGTTGCTAATTGTGGAAGGCTACCCTGCCGTTCTCGACGCGGCCGCCTGGGCTGTTGAGCGGACTCGAAACAGAGCAAGGGCGTTGCCAATAGCGGAAGGGCCCCTTTGCATGCAGGTTTTCGATACATAGGGCAGGACCTTCGAGGAGAATAACCTTATATATAAAAATAAATTGCTTAGAGTTTCGCACGACTTAGCTTTTCTGTCGCCGCACGGGCGTCCACCGCATCTGTAGATGGTGCCGTCAAGCTTGGTCATCTTCTTCCTCAGAATGACGGCCGCGATGAAGCCGCTACTCCGATCAGACCAGATTTCCACAACTGCGCCCCCTACCTGGCGCGCCAAAGATGTCGGGGGAAATCGACACCTATGGAATCACTGGGATCCCTTCTATGGTTGGCGGGCGCGGGGTTGTGCAAAGAGCGGGTCTGACAGGAAGCACACAGGTCGTTTACCCAGGTTCGGGCCGCGGAGACGCGTAATACCCTAGTCCTGCTTTGGTGGATGTATTTGAGTGTTCTTGTGTTCTTGAGCTAGCTACGGGGTGTGACTTGCCCAAAGGATCCGAATCCTTCTCCTGGTCGCCTCAGGCCTCCTTTTATAGACAAAAAGGGGTTGCCACAGTGGCACACAGGAGGTGGAAAGGTGTAGAGTGGATGAGTCTATCCTCTGGCACCATCGAACAAACGCATTTAATGCGCTGCCGACATGCCCCTCTTGCTTTATCGAGGACGGCAAGGAAGCACGTCCAAGCTATCGCCGCCTCGCCTGGCTTCGACACGCGTCCAAGCTGACGAGGCGTCATGACGCCACATTGGCTGGCTGCTGGGCTGGCGCGGTGGTGGAGCCTTCATGAAGATGTGCATGTCACCACGCAGGTGCTTGCTGGGTCGGTGTAGAGGCCGCTCGTTGCCACGCAGGTGCCTGCCCAGCTGGTTGAGCTAGCTGCTGCATGGGGACGGCGGTGGTGTCCTGGCAGGCGTGGGCCTGGCTGTTGCCCCGCTGATGCCCCGGGCAAGGGTCTTGCCGTGGCGTCGCAGTCGTCCCCGGCAAGGCGCTCGCCAGGGGTCTCGTGGATTTCTTCAGCTAGGAGCCGCCGAGGGTCGTCGTCTTCTAGTCCTCATCTGATCTCATGTGTTTATGATCTTGACGAAGATCTGCATGCCGTCACAGGGATGCCTCCCGGGCCTTGGTCCCAATGTAGTTGTTGGCAGCGCTTGGAACTCTTAGGCTCAAGGGTGGCTCGCTCTGCTGGTGTTGGGCAAGCTGCCCCGGCAAGGCTCTTGCCGGGGCCGCGCAGACCGCCACAGCAAGGGCCTTGCCGGGGGAGTCCACCTCGCCCCTTTGCTCTTCAGTGTTTCTGGTCTTAGCGTTGCCTCGACCGTCTTGTGCTCCGGTGTCCCTCCGGCTTCCCTCTTCTGCCCTTCTTGGTGTGGCCGTGGGCGCGGCTCCGACTGTCCGTGCACAAGTAAAGGGGTCAAAGGGAGAGCCCCTACTTTTGTACACCGACAGATTGCATACCAAAGATGATAATGCCTAGATCTATTCTTGCTTTTATGCCTAGCTAGGGGCGTTAAACGATAGCGCTTGTTGGGAGGCAACCCAATTTTATTTTTGTTTCTTGCTTTTTGTTTCTGTTTAGTAATAAATAATTCATCTAGCCTCTGTTTGGATGTGTTTTTATGTTTTAATTAGTGTTTGTGCCAAGTAGAACCAATAGGATCTTCTTGGGTGATAATTGTTTGATCTTGCTGAAAAGACAGAAACTTTGCGCTCACGAAAATAATTGTTAAAATTCACCAGAATGTGATAAATTGCCAATTCTTTTTGCAGTAGATCATTATACAAATTATCCAGGATGTTCTAGTTTTTCAGAATTTTTGGAGGTCCATAAGTATTCGAACAAATCTGTTTGCTACAGACTGTTCTGTTTTTCGTGTGTTGTTTGCTTATTTTGATGAACCTATGGATAGTATCGGGGGTATGAACCATAGAGAAGTTGGAATACAGTAGGTTTAACACCAATATCAATAAAGAATGAGTTCATTACATTACCTTAAAGTGATGATTTGTTTTCTTATACTAACGGAGCTCATGAGATTTTCTGTTGAGTTTTGTGTTGTGAAGTTTTCAAGTTTCGGGTAAAGATTTGATGGATTTTGGAATAAGGAGTGGTAATAGCCTAAGCTTGGGGATGCCCAAGGTACCCCAAGGTAAAATTCAAGGATAACCAAAAGCCTAAGCTTGGGGATGCCCCAGAAGGCATCCCCTCTTTCGTCTTCATCTATCGGTAACTTTACTTGAGGCTATATTTTTATTCACCACATGATATGTGTTTTGCTTGTAGCGTCTTGTATGATTTGAGTCTTTGCTTTTTAGTTTACCACAATCATCCTTGCTGTACACACCTTTTGTAGAGACACACATGAATCGGAATTTATTAGAATACTCTATGTGCTTCACTTATATCTTTTAGAGCACGGTGGTGGTTTTATTTTATAGAAATTGTTGATCTCTCATGCTTCACTTATATTATTTTGAGAGTCCTTTAGAACAGCATGGTAATTTGCTTTGACTATAAAATTAGTCCTAATATGATAGGCATCCAAGATGGGTATAATAAAAACTTTCATAAAAAGTGCATTGAATGCTATGAGAAGTTTGATACTTGACGATTGTTTTGAGATATGAAGGTGGTAATATTAGAGTCGTGCTAGTTGAGCAGTTGTGAATTTGAGAAATACTTGTGTTGAAGTTTGCAAGTCCCGTAGCATGCACGTATGGTAACCGTTGTGTGACAAATTTGAAACATGAGGTGTTCTTTGATTGTCATCCTTATGGGTGGTGGTCGGGGACGAGCGATGGTCTTTTCCTACCAATCTATCCCCCTAGGAGCATGCGTGTAATGCTTGGTTTTTGATGACTTGTAGATTTTTGCAATAAGTATGTGAGTTCTTTATGACTAATGTTGAGTCCATGGATTATACACACTCTCACCTTTCCATCATTGCTAGCCATTTCAGTACCGTGCATTGCCCTTCTCACCTTGAGAGTTGGTGCAAACTTCGCCAGTGCATCCAACCCCCGTGATATGATATGCTCTATCACACATAAACCTCCTTATATCTTCCTCAAAAAAGCCACCATACCTACCTATTATGGCATTTCCATAGCCATTCCGAGATATATTGCCATGAAACTTTCCACCATTTCATTTATTATGACACGCTTCATCATTGTCATATTGCCTTGCATGATCATGTAGTTGACATCGTATTTGTGGCAAAGCCACCATGCATAATTTATCATAATGTCACTCTTGATTCATTGCCCATCCCGGTACACCGCCTTAGGCACTCATATAGAGTCATATTTTGTTCTAGTATCGAGTTGTAATCAGTAAATAAATAGAAGTGTGATGATCATCATTAAATAGTGCATTGTCCCAAATAAAAAAAGAGAAAAAAGGCCAAAAAAAGGGAAGACCCAAAAAAGAGAAAATAAATAAAAGGGACAATGCTACTATCCTTTTTTCCACACTTGTGCTTCAACGTAGCACCATTATCTTTATGATAGAGAGTCTCTTATTTTGTCACTTTCATATATGAGTGGGAATTTTTCATTATAGAACTTTGCTTGTATATTCCAACAATGGGCTTCCTGAAATGCCCTAGGTCTTCGTGAGCAAGCAAGTTGGATGCACACCCACTTAGTTTCCTTTGTTGAGCTTTCATACATTTATAGCTCTAGTGCATCCGTTGCATGGCAATCCCTACTCCTTGCATTGACATCAATTGATGGGCATCTCCCTAGCCCATTGATTAGCCGCGTTAATGTGAGACTTTCTCCTTTTTTGTCTTCTCCATAGAACCCCCATCATTATACTCTACTCCACCCATAGTGCTATGTCCATGGCTCACGCTCATGTATTGCGTGAAAGTTGAAAAACGTTTGAGATTACTAAAGTATGAATCAATTGCTTGGCTTGTCATCGGGGTTGTGCATGATGAGAGCATTTTTGTGTGATGAAAATGAAGCATAGCCAAACTATAGGATTTTGTAGGGATAAGCTTTCTTTGGCCATGTTATATTGAGAAGACGTGATTGCTTAGTTAGTATGCTTGAAGTATTATTATTTTTATGTCAATATTAAACTTTTGTCTTGAATCTTTCGGATCTGAACATTCAAACCAAAATAAATAGAATTACTTAGAAAATTATGTTAGGTAGCATTCCACATCAAAAATTCTGTTTTTATCATTTACCTACTCGAGGACGAGCAGGAATTAAGCTTGGGGATGCTTAATACGTCTCCAACGTATCTATATTTTTTATTGTTCCATGCTATTATATTATCTGTTTTGGATGTTTAATGGGCTTTATTATGCACTTTTATATTATTTTTGGGACTAACCTATTAACCGAAGGCCTAGTGCAAATTGTTGTTTTTTGCCTATTTCAGTGTTTCACAGAAAAGGAATATCAAACGGAGTCCAAACGGAATGAAACCTTCGCAAGGATCGTTTTTCGAACAAACGCAATCCAGGAGACTTGGAGTGGACGTCAAGGAAGAAATGAGGAATCCACGAGGCAGGAGGGTGCGCCCAGGGGGTTGGCCCGGCCCCACCCATCGTGGGCCCCTCGTGGCTCCACCGACCTACTTCTTTCGCCTATATATACTCATATGCCCTGAAAACATCCAAGAGCACCACGAAACCCTATTTCCACCGCCGCAACCTTCTGTACCCGTGAGATCCCATCTTGGGGCCTTTTCCGGCGCTCCGCCGGAGGGGGAATCGATCATGGAGGGCTTCTACATCAACACCATAGCCTCTCCGATGATGTGTGAGTAGTTTACCACAGACCTTCGGGTCCATAGTTATTAGCTAGATGGCTTCTCTCTCTTTGGATTTCAATACAAAGTTCTCCCCGATTCTCTTGGAGATCTATTCGATGTAATTCTTTTTGCGGTGTGTTTGTCGAGATCCGATGAATTGTGGATTTATGATCAAGATTATCTATGAACAATATTCGATTCTTCTCTGAATTCTTTTATGCATGATTTAATATCTTTGCAAGTCTCTTTGAATTATCAGTTTGGTTTGGCCTACTGGATTGATCTTTCTTGCAATGGGAAAAGTGCTTAGCTTTTGGTTCAATCTTGCGGTGTCCTTTCCCAGTGACAGCAGGGGCAGCAAGGCACATATTGTATTGTTGCCATCGAGGATAAAAAGATGGGGTTTATATCATATTGCTGGAGTTTATCCCTCTACATCATGTCATCTTGCCTAATGCGTTACTCTATTCTTATGAACTTAATACTCTAGATGCATGCTGGATAGCGGTCGATGTGTGGAGTAATAGTAGTAGATGCAGAATCGTTTTTGTCTACTTGTCACGGACGTGATGCCTATATACATGATCATGCCTAGATATTCTCATAACTATGCGCTTTTCTATCAATTGCTCGACAGTAATTTGTTCACCCACCGTAAATTATGCTATCTTGAGAGAAGCCACTAGTGAAACCTATGGCCCCCGGGTCTATCTTCCATCATATTAATCTCCCGCCAACGTGCTATTTCTGTCGTCGTTTATTTTGCAATCTTTACTTTTCAATCTATACAACAAAAATACCAAAAATATTTATCTTATTATCTTTATCAGATCTCACTTTTGCAAGTGGCCGTGAAGGGATTGACAACCCCTTTATCGCGTTGGTGGCAATGTTCTTGATTGTTTGTGCAGGTACGATGGACTTGCGTGTAGTCTCCTACTGGATTGATACCTTGGTTCTCAAAGACTGAGGGAAATACTTACGCTACTTTGCTGCATCACCCTTTCCTCTTCAAGGGAAAACCAACGCATGCTCAAGAGGTAGCACTACCCCTAATGGGCTATTTGATTTATCAGGTGTCACTACCTTTTTCAAATACTTTGTTCAGGCTCCTTCGCGATCAGCAATCACCCTCTTCCTTTTGAACGTCTGATACACAAGAACATCATTTGAATGGATAAATATGGTATAATGAGAGATGGAATATGTACTGAAAATGGATAGGCAGGGCGTATTCACATACACGATGTGTAAACTAAGCAAATGGCAGTGCAACAAAGTAGAAGCAATGCAAAGCATCAGTTGAAAGATATGTGGGACTAATATAACCTTGAAAAGTTGGAGCAAGCACCTTGATGGGTGAATAAGATAGGGCATCTGCCTCTGACTCCTCCACTGGGGAGCTACATTGACTTAGGTCTCCCTCTAGCTCAAAATCATTATTAGGATCATATTATGAACACGAATCTGTAGGAGGAGAGCGTTTGCATTGCATTGGATCCAGACTGGATCTCAGTCCCTTAATGTCAAGTTTGATAGCCATGGCATTGTTCTGCTTTATTCTTTTCAAGCGTGCAACCTCATAACCATTATGATGTTGCTCAGTATCTGATATTCATGAAAACATAAAAAGTAGTCAGATTATCTATTGAGTGCATTGCGGATTCAACTCAAAGAGTGTCTCCCTACAAACCTTCGCGTATACAGAGTTCATCCCCCAACCGTGCTGCCCAGACCACACACAGAAATACAAACCTATTATGTCTCTATAAGGGGGCGGACACATTTCAAAACTGAAGTAGGAACATTAGAATCATATCAAATTCATATTTGAACAAATAAACTAAGGAAAATGAGTGGCATAATGTTTAGCTTCAAGGGTGGAGTGTTGGTAGTGCGACGCAAAGCAAGTAGGCATATTGTATTCCATGTAAAAGATCATAGTCTATGTAAAAGGTGGGTATGACACTTTTCTTTCTATAGAATGCAGTGTTCGTTGCCCACACATGATGGAAGAGATCACACAGAGAAATACTATTCACTCATGTCTGCGGTTCCAGTATTTTGAAACAGGGTGGTCCACCCTAATAGAATATTGACAACTAATATGACAAGGCAAGCATAGAGGTAGTGAATCAATCATTACTTGTGAGCTTACTAGGACAAGTATGCAGAATTGTAACTGCAGTAAGGGACCGTCCAAAGTCTGAATCAAGAAGTTGGTCTAGAACTTATTGTTTGCAGCTAATCGAAGTGAATAATTGGATATCATATCGAATGAGTAAGAAAGACAAGTAAAATTGTCAACAAACCTGGCCTGCAGTAGTAATCTGGGTCAATGTCACTATGAACAACAATCCAACATGACCAGTGTCTGTTCCTAGGGCCAGAATTTTGAAACCCTATGAACATTACAGGTACTAAAGATTAGTGAAATATCTGAACCATTGTGTAGGTAGTAGTCAATGCACAACAAAGCCTAATGACAGTCCTGCCTGATCACTAATGAATCAATTAGAAAATGGGTGATGGGGAGCGGCTACTCAGTGTTGAGGATGTATCTAAAGATAAATCGGGTTGTCTTAGTGGGTGTTGCACGCCTGAGCCCTGAATGGACTAGGAAGGTAGGCACGGCGGCGCGCCCGGGCAGCGGTGACGCTGTTGGGCGAGCGGCTCCTGACCTCTTGTTAGTCTGGCGTCTCCTCCTAAAGTCATGTCGTCCGGGGATGGCAAGACGCCGACAAGGTAGGCGGCTAGGAACAAGTAAAGATCGGAAGCGCAGTAGAACAAAAGGGGAATCGGGGTCTGGGCCGACGCAAAATCCCAGGGTGGGCCGCGGCCCACTGTGGCCACCCTATAGATCCACCCCAACGGCGTACATGCATTTCGAAACTAAATTAGGAACATTTAGCTGATGAATTAAACAACTATGTTTCGCTAAAAAAATTAAATGACTCTGTTTTAATAATACCATATTCGTATTTGAAAAACTAAGCTTGTTTAGCTTGATGGGTGGAGCCGTGCTATTATGACACGAAGCATGTAGGTTGGTCGTATAGTGATCATAAAAGGGGGAAACCCTAAGCATTATCAATTAAACCCTATTATGACTCATGGCAGATTTGAAGCTGCAAACCGCAGAAATGCTACTTAGCAACCATTGTTTGCTTCGAACTAAGAACTAAGATAATAAGAGCTGAAAAGAAAGTACAGTAACCAAGTTATAATCTATTTTCTGGTTGAGATAAAAAAGTTGAGCAGATATGAAGTAGTACCACCTCTCTTGCGGTGCCGTATAGGCATCGGGGGTGCGATGGTTGTCGGTTGCGTGGAAGCAGATCTGCGATGGTAGACGGGTGCATCGGGGGATAGGTCTCGTTGCGGTGGACGAGAAGGTCGTCGGAGTGGCCCCGACAAGGAGGACGACAGCACCGATGAAGCGAGAGGACGTTATACAAGGCTCCTAGTCCATCGCCGTGGATGAGAAACGTCCATCTCTAGCAGTGGACGACGCGGTCTTGGTAGGCGCTTCGACATGGTGGAGGACGGCGGCGATGGATGGGGTGGCGGATGGAGGAGGCTGGTGTGGGGATGGTGTTCTAGCGCGGACGGTGTATGAATGGGGAAATGGAGGGAGAGGTATGGGGAACCATGTCTTTGGGATGCGCCTGTCTAAAATATGGGAAAGTTACGACCTTAGCCCCCTTTTAAAATTTGGATGTCTTTTCGGTTGGGGATAGGACGGTAATCTCGCATCTCCGCAATATTAGCCCAGAGCGATTTCAGGCGATGAGAGGGTGTTTTGGCGCCCACGGTGTATGAACGGGGCTGACAAGTAGGGCGGTTGTGTCACGTCTGAGTGAAGTTACAAACCTGCTCCTATTAAAAATATTTGCCTACATCGGTTTTGGCCGAGTCGAGTTTGTTTTGCCGCCCACCGTGTATGAATGGGGAAATGGAGGGAGTGACAGAGGTCTTTTGGACGATCTTGAATCAAATGTGTTTTGCCGCCCATGTTTGGCACCCACCATGTCTGAATGGGGTCAGAGGCGGTCGTATCACGTCTGATTGAAGTTACTAACCTACCCCTATTGAGAGCAGTGGAAATCGGGTCGATGGATTGTCGACAGTAATTTCCATCTCGCAAACACTCGCTTCGGGCAGGCAAAGTTGGAGTGGATGTTTTGCCGCTTCTTTCAAATTTTGGGACAATAAGCATTCACGTTTACCCTGGCAACTAAATTCAAATCCATTTTGTATTCTTATACGAATCTTTATAAATCATTCACGTTTACCCTGGCAAAGATGTATTCCACTATCATATATGAATATGATTTACAAATGCTGATACTCGAATTCACAAGGTAGAACCACTACTGGAATCAGGATCTTTGCCGTCGGCTAGCTGACGGCAAAGAAGTTCTTTGCCATCAGCTTAAACAGAGCTGACGACAAAGAAAGAGTGGACGACAAAGAAGGTGTTTGCCGTCAGCCTGCTCTTTGTCGTCTGCTTGCTGAAGGCATAGAATCTTTGCCGTCTGCTAGCACACGGCAAAGATGGTGGGTGGCGGTCTATAAGTACGACCTAACGGCCAGTTTCTTTGTCGTCTGCTAGCGGGCGGCAAAGAAACATGCCGTTTTAACAGCCGTTTCCCCCGGCCCCACCCCACTAAGTGCTGGCGCCCCACGTCACCTCACCCTCCCCTCTCTTTCTCTCCCAGCCGCCCCGTCCCCCCGAGCTCTGCCCCGCCCCGCCGCCCCCTCCGGCCCGACTCGCCGCCCCCGCCGCCCCGAGCTCCGCCCCGCCCCGTCACTGATTCCTCCTCGCCTCGCCCGTCGCCTCCTCGCCCCTCCTTCGCCCCCGCGCCGCCGACCCCGCCTCCGCCCCGACCCCGCCGCCTCCTCCTCGCCCCATCCCGTCACCGCCTCCTCCTCGCCTCGCCCATCACCTCCTCGCCCCTCCTTCGCCCCCGCGCTGTCGCCGTCCTGTCGTCAACCGCCACCGCCCCGAGCTCCGGCCCCTCCGACGCCACACCAGACCCCAACGTCGTCACCGTCGACCCCCCGGCCCGGCCCCTCCCCCGACCCCGGCCGTCCCCAACACCGAGGTGTGCCACCCCTCCCTCTTCCCTCCCTCTTCTCTCTCTCTCTCTCTCTCTGTGTGTGTGTGTGTGTGTGTGTTTAGGTTTAGGTTTAGGTTCTTCAGTTAGTTTCTTGGTGAGGTGATAGATGCTACTTCTCGATGCCTGAAAATGGAATTGCGTGAGTTGTTTCGCGTAATTTCCTCCAAATAATAGGCTGGCTTTACAGTTTTGATTCCTCACTCGTGTGTCATGGATCGACAGGAATTTTTCTTTTCTTTTTGGGAAGGCGTAGAAATCGAGAAAGGTTGCATGGTTAAATCTGATCGTAGTTAGGTAATGGGTTTTGTCATTCTCGATTTGGGGGACAAAGTAGCTCTCATCTACTGGTATTGATTACCTGGCTCGTTACCAAATCGCTGAATTTTTTTCTTCCGATGCTTCAGCTATGGATGTGTCGTGTGCAGATTCAAACGTGTTATAAACACATGTTTATTGAGTATTGACTTCTGTAAAATCACTTCGATGCTCTCGTGTTGCCGGTAAGCTTGCCATAATAAGGTAGTTGCTTTGCTCGCTAGGAGTGTGTTCCTGGGAGTTTAGGTTTAGGTTTAGGTTCTTCAGTTAGTTTCTTGGTGAGGTGATAGATGCTACCGTTAGACTGGGGGTGATGCTGATGTTTGATTTTTTTTACAAGTTTATGTGGAGTTATTGCGTTTGTTTGTTAACACCGATCTCTGATGAAGAGTGCTGTGCTCCTGAGTGTAGTGTACTATTATTTGGCACTTTTAGGATCCTATCATTTTTAGGGTTTTAGATGGTAGGGTTATTTCTTATAAGTTGTTGTTTTATGTTAAGTTGTGTTCTGGTGGTCCAAAAACCCACTAATTTGGAAACATTGTTGAGGCCTTTCTTTGATTGGATATAAATGATGCTGCTTCGTGTTATCTGAAGTGGTTGCTAATGAGTGCAAAATTTCAAAACAACTTGTGCATTCTATACGTATTAGGAGTTTTGGGTTGTTATTTTGGTTGTTTATTGATTGTTTTACACAACTGCTTTTATGGGTTCGTTGCCATATGGATGCTTAACTGCAAGTACTTTATTAGTCATGATGGTATGCTGCTATGTTAGTATCATTAGCTATATCAATAATTTTGTTGGGGATGTCTGGGAATACATATTTTTGTGTTTCATCCATAATCATAATTGTGACCTGGTTGCAAGTTGCAGCTGTTGAAGGGGTCATTGTAGTTGGCTCAAATCTAGTATGTCAACCTAGAGCCACCTAAAATATGCTCTATTTTTTAGATTACTATGCTCTGTTTTTCAACATTTTCAGTTTTCTTTCATGTCTAAAAAATCCCTAGTTTTGAAGGGTGCCAATTGTCATTGCCAAATAACCTATGAAATTAATTAAGTGTTGTTGATGTTGTTGATTATCAAAGATGGGGGGAGGCCGCCACCGTAGGCTACGCTCTGCCACATCGAAGTACGACTTGGAAGGTTTCGAGTTCTTCACAATCATACTTGAGAATTCCTCCAAGAGGCAGGTATACAAAAGGAGAGATCTCCCCTTCACCCATCTCTTTATCATAACTCTACTGTTTGCTACATCACTCCTTGACCCACGTTGCAGATGATGCCTTATGTTAGCTAAAAATGGCATAATTACTTATGTTAGCACAAAAATGACCTATACTTACCTTATTTTCCTCCAAATTGACATAATAAGCTTAGTTAGCTAAAAATGGCATAATTACCTATGTAAGCTCTAAAATGACAAAAATAAGGAATAAGAAGAAGAAAAACAAGGAAGAGGAGAAAAAGAAAGAATAGAAGAAAGAGAAGAAAAGGAAAGAATAAAAGAAGAAGAATGAGAAGGAAAAGGGTAAAAACCTTCTTCTTCTTCTAGTCTTCTTCTTCTTCTTCTTCTCCAAAATGACCTAAGTTAGCTCTAATATGCTTAGTTACCTAGGTTAGCTCAATAAAGACCTATACTTAGCTGCTTTATATAAAAAATGGCATAATATGCTTAGTTCACTCAAAAAATGGCATAATTAGCTAGGTTAGCTCCATTTTACCTAAGTACGCTTACTTCTTCTTCTAGTCTTCTTATTCTTCTTCTTTTTCTTCTTCTTCTTCTTCTTCTTCTTCTAGCCTTCTTCTTCTAACTTTCTTGTTTCCCATTTTGCAGATTTCATTTACTTCACGGAAGCTTGCATGGATGGAGTGCTTCTTTTCCCTTTCTACTTTTCTTTTGTATCGATGAACAATGTGGAACTTGTTATATGGATGGATGGATAGGTGTTGGATGAACAATGTGAAACTATTGTAATATGTATGGATGGAACTATGTGTTGGTTATGTATGTATATATATGAAACTTGTGTGTTGGATATGTCATATGTCTGCTGTGAAATTTGTGTGTTGAAACTTGTGTGTTGAAATTGAATGAATTTAAGGAAAAAATAGGGGCTATACTCAAGTCCGACTGAATAGGCTACGGCGAAGGGCTCTTTGCCGTCTGCTGGCTGATGGCAAAGATGAAATGGTCTTTGTCGTTGGCCAGTGGACGGCAAAGGACCTAGACGGCACACGTGGCAGCTTATGGCCGTTAGGGGGTTAACGGTGCGCTTTGCCGTCCGCTGGCAGACGGCAAAGACCATTACACCTTTGTCGTCTGCCAGCAGAGGACGAAGTAACCAAATAGGCCAGCCCCCAGTTTGTATAGGTAGCTGCCACGTGGCAGCTTTGCCGTCCGCTGACTGATGGCAAAGCTCTTTGCCATCTGCCAGCGGACGGCAAAGAGCCTATATAGCCCCTGTTTTTTTTTCTTAAATTCATTCAATTTCAACACACAAATTTCACAGCAGACATATGACATATCCAACACACAAGTTTCATCATATATACATACATAACCAACACATAGTTCCATCCATACATATTACAATAGTTTCACATTGTTCATCCAACACCTATCCATCCACCCATATAACAAGTTCCACATTGTTCATCGATACAAAAGAAAAGTAGAAAGGGAAAAGAAGCACTCCATCCATGCAAGCTTCCGTGAAGTAAATGAAATCTGCAAAATGGGAAACAAGAAAGTTAGAAGAAGAAGGCTAGAAGAAGAAGAAGAAGAAGAAGAAGAAAATGAAGAAGAAGAAGACTAGAAGAAGAAGTAAGCATACTTAGGTAAAATGGAGCTAACTGTGGCGTCGGAGGGGCCGGAGCTCGGGGCGGCGGTGGTCCGGCTGAATAGGCTACTGCGAAGGGCTCTTTGCCGTCTGCTGGCTGATGGCAAAGATGAAATGGTCTTTGTCATTGGCCAGTGGACGGCAAAGGACCTAGACAGCACATGTGGCATACTTAGCTAGGTTAGCTCCATTTTATCTAAGTATGCTTACTTCTTCTTCTAGTCTTCTTCATTTTCTTCTTCTTCTTCTTCTTCTAGCATTCTTCTTCTAACTTTCTTGTTTCCCATTTTGCAGATTTCATTTACTTCACGGAAGCTTGCATGGATGGAGTGCTTCTTTTCCCTTTCTACTTTTCTTTTGTATCGATGAACAATGTGGAACTTGTTATATGGATGGATAGGTGTTGGATGAACAATGTGAAACTATTGTAATATGTATGGATGGAACTATGTGTTGGTTATGTATGTATATATGATGAAACTTGTGTGTTGGATATGTCATATGTCTGCTGTGAAATTTGTGTGTTGAAATTGAATGAATTTAAGAAAAAAATAGGGGCTATACAGGCTCTTTGCCGTCCGCTGGCAGACGTCAAAGAGCTTTGCCATCAGTCAGCGGATGGCAAAGCTGCCACATGGAAGCTACCTGTACAACCTGGGGGCTGGCCTATTTGGTTACTTTCTCGTCTGCTGGCAGACGACAAAGGTGCAATGGTCTTTGCCGTCTGCCAGCGGACGGCAAAGCGCACCGTTAACCCCCTAACGGCCATAAGCTGCCACGTGTGCCGTCTAGGTCCTTTGCCGTCCACTGGCCAACGACAAAGACCATTTCATCTTTGCCATCAGCCAGCAGACGGCAAAGAGCCCTTCGCCGTAGCCAATTCAGCCGGACCTGTTGCCGTCTGCTGACATGTGAATTCGAATATCTGAAACCACTTTATGTCCAACTCAAGTGTAGCATGTATGACACACGCAACATATAGTGTACTCCCATTTAGATATGTACATAAGCGATGTCTCGAGATTTAAAATACGGAGTCAATCAACCAATTATGTACAAAACTAACATAGATATAAACACTTATAGAGTATATGGATAAATAATCTCAACTAACATACATAAGCTAGGTCGCTATACTTCTTTTGCTAGAAGAGCATCGTTTTTTAGCAAAGCTAGTACAACATCTTGCCCCTTTCAGATGCGTGCCACTTAAGGACCATTTGTACTACTATTATTGCTAAATTAACATTCAACCCGATTTGTATATTTGTAGGTCTAGCATAGCAAACAAAATGAAATGTCTCAGTCTTATCAATTAATATAGAATCGTGCTAAAAAAATACAGACCAAAAAACAAAAAAAACAATTATTACATGATCTCCAAAACAAATGGTTTGATCAATTACATGAACAAACAACACAAAGGTTATTCAACAAAGGAAAAAAACATTTCACCTATGATTTTCAAATTGGGAATTTAATTTCATTTTTTCCTTCAGGACCTTAACAATGCGGTCAGTCTCAGCTTGCTTCGTTTTGAAATCCACCAAATATTTAATGGTTGTCTTGAGTACTGCTTGTGATTGTGTTGTTTGCTTCCTCAACATGTCAACTTCATCTCTAAGTGCAGAAGCATAATCTCTTTCTACCAATAGTTTAGCCTCTAGAGCATCAGCAGTTGGCAATTCATGATGCATGATTGGGCCAGTGCCACTGCTGTGGGATGATACAACGTCCATTTGGACCTTGCTCTCTGATCTTGGGCTAACCTGTTTTGCCATTAAAGTTCTGATTGGATTCAGAAAAGTTGAAGTTAGCAAAACATCTCAACTGGGAGTTAGAACAGCAACCCAGTTAAACAAACAAGGAATTACAGAGTTTCGTTGGATGCTGAAAAGTAGTTATTAACATCATTGCAACTGGTTGCAGCAGCAAAGCAGTTAAACAAACAAGTTTTGCAAAAGGTACCTATTGTGGCACTGGATTTCTCTTGGATCCTAAAAAGTTGATTAGGCAGTAACTTGATTAGAGCAACCGGTTGCAGCAGCAAAGCAGTTAAACACACAAGTTTTGCAAAAGGCACCTGTTGTGGCGTTGGAGTTTCTCTTGGATCCTGAAAATTTGAGTAGACATCAACTTGATTAGAACAACAAGGTACAACAGCAAACCTGTTACGCAAATGTATTTTTGAAAATGTACCTGCTGTGCAATTGGATCCTGAAAATTTGAAGTTGGTAAGATGATTACAGCAACAAGTTACAACAGCAAACCTGTTACACAATTTTTTTAAATGTACATGCTTTGCAATTGGACTTCCAGTTGGGGGAAAGATGCAGGGCTCTGGCAAACCGGGCGAATCGGCTCCTCCCCCCCCCCCCCGCCGTCTCCGGCGAGCCCCGCGGTTAACCCCTCCCTGTCCGCCTCCCCGCTGCCGGCCTCCGCCTTCTCACCGCCCGTCCCCTCGTTGGAGGAGGCGCCTCCGCCGCCTGCCATCCCCGACCCGCCCCGCGTCCGCTGGTCCGACCTCGTGGACGACGAGGTGACCTCGCCCACCGGTGACCGCCTGGCTCTCCCCCTCCCGTGCCCTCGGTCTCGTGGCCCCGCCGTGTGTGGTCACCGGCCTGGCCTCCCGCGGGAGCGCCGGCGCCTCTGACCCGCGGCCGGCGCCGCAGACTCGTCTGGAGAGCGCACTTGCTCGGTCAGGGCCCAAGGCTCCGCCTTGCGGAGGGGTCGGGCTCGACGCCGCCGGTCCTGGGGCATTGCCGACCGGTCTGAGCTGGGCTCTGCCCGCTCGACCTGGCATGCCTCGCCATCTGCGCTCGCCCACCCTCCCCCGTCCTCTCGGCCGCCGGCCATCCTCGGCGCGGGTTCCCCGGCTCCCTTCCTCCGCAGGTCGCCGCTCCGGCCATTCATCGCGGCTTTCGGCTCGTCAGGTCTTTGATTCCGGGCATCCTCCCCCCACAGGCAGCTCTGGCCGGCCTCGCGTCGTGCTCATGCTCCGGTGACGGTGGCGGCAGCAGCGGCTCGTTGAGGGGAAACCCTCCGAGCTCTCACCTCCCCCCGCTCGCGCCCCCCTGCGCTGGCAGGCCGGGGCATACTGAGCCGCGGCCCGTCTCCCCCCTCCCCACTCCCCCCTCTGCTGGGCCGGAGCGGGTGGGCCGAGGCCCATCTCGCCCCTCCCCGCTCCCCCCTCTGCTGGGCCAGACCGGGTGGGCCGAGGCCACTTTCCAGGCCTTTCCGCATGCCCTAGGCCCACCTCGCGAACACAGTGGATTTGGCCACCCAGCGACTTCCCTGTGCCCCCATCTCCCCCCGCAGCCGCCGCTCTTCCTTCGTCGCCCCGCCCCCCTCGCCGACTCCTCCTCTCACCACCACCCCACCTCCTCCTGCCGACCTCCCCCATCCTTCCTTCTCCGGCCATGATCCGGGAGTGGGAGGACGGTGAGGCCCGCCGCAAGCGCCGGTATGAGGACCGACGTGACCCCCCCGCCCCTCACCCATTGCACTCCGTCGCGAGGATGACCTTTGGCAGGAGCTGCGTGACCGGGAGGCGCGCCGGGATGACTGACGCTCCCCGGGGCACTCCGACCGTCACGGGCCATCCCGCTCCCCCTCCCGCCGCTGACGATTGGCGGACGGACCGTCGCTGCTCACCGTCTCCCGCGCGCCGCCGGGGCCGTAGCCCCCCTCCGCACCGTCCCTCCCGCTCCTCCCCTCCCCGCCAGTTGGCCCCTCCGTCTGCCGCGCCCTCCCGCAAGTATGTTCCTCCCCATGCCGCGGCCCCCGCTCCTCAAGTCGGCTCGGTGGCCGGGGCCGGCCCAAACCGTGGCCGCCAGGGGCAGGGCCGCAAGAAGAAGCACCGCCAGGCCCGGGCGCCGGCCTCCCTGGCCGTTGCGGCTGCGGGTTCCGCCGCGGCTTCGGGCCCATCTCTGGCCTCCCCTCGCCTCCTTGTTTCAACTGTGGGGAGGTCGGCCATGTGCAAGTCAATTGCTCCAACCCGCCATGCTGCTACATTTGCAAGGACCCGAGACACCCCGCTCTGCTCTGCTCCGAGAGGCCCTTGACTGACGAGCTCCGAATGCACGGGCACGGGATCGAGGGGTTGGGATTCTTCCACATTGAGTTCCCTGACCTCGCCCCACCTACTCCCTCCCTCCAGGCGATCGTGACGGTGGTAGATGGTGTGGCCTCGCCCGAGATGATCGAGGCTGAGCTCAACCACCTGTACCAGCGTCAGTGGGACTGGCAGGTCACCCCGACATCCGGGACGGTGTTCTCCGTGATCTTCCCCGACGCTCTCAGCCACGGCTATGCTACTCGCAGTGATTAGATCACTCTCGCCCTCAACAAGATCGTCGTCAACATCTCCGAGCCGATTCTCGACCCTAAGGCGGTGGTTGTGCTGGACACAGCCTGGATCCTCATCACTGGCCTCCCTGACATTGTGAGGTCCGAGCGCGTCATTCGCCAGATGTCTCGGATCCTGGGGAAGGTGGTCGTAGTGGACGAGCTCTCCCTCCGCAAGGAGGAGGAGGTCCGGGTCAAGGTCAAGTGCCTGGACTCCTCACGACTCCGTGCCACTGTTCGGGTCTTCTTCAACGACCAGGGATTCGACTTGCGGATCGCCCCTGAGCCCCCAACCACGTGGGCCGCCCACGCTTCTCCAACGATTGCCCTCCTGGAGGTAACACCGGTGGGGACTACCATGGCCGCCACCACCGCCGCTCCGCCCGCTCGGATGATGAGGAGGCCTCGGACGACAACTGCTCCCGGTCCTCCTCTCCCGACCCTCACAGGCCTTCCGTGGGGCACGGGGGCCGGCAAGTCGGGCTCGGCTCCTGGGGCGCCGGTGGACTCTCCGGCCGGTCCCTCCGGCGAGAGCGACACATCTAGTGACGGGCTGTTGGTCATCCCCGCCTCCTCCCCGCGCTCCCCGGCCGCCCCTCCGCCGACTCTTGCTGCCTCCACGTTGGCGTCCCCGGCTCTCCTGCCGGCTTCCCCGGCGCTCCCGCTCCCTCCACCCTGCGCGGGACCCGTGGCCGTGGTGGACCCGGCTCCGACCCTGGCACCGGCGGTGGCCACGGCCGTGGCCTCCTCACCCCCCCTTGCCTTGGACCCCGACTGGGAGGTGTTCCCGGCCCTGCCCGGGCCGGCTGCTCCTCCGCCACCTACGACCCCAACTCCGGTCGCCTCTCCGCCCTCTGCACCACCCGCTCCGCTGCTCCTGGGTTGCTCCACTCTGGAGCCACAGCCGACCTTCCTGTCGGCCCTGGATGCGGGCGGGGACTCGCGGGTGACCACTCCGGTGGCTGCTCCCCCTCCCCCTCCGTGGTCCACGACCTACTCCCGGCATGGCCGGTCGGCCTCCTCCCCGGTGACGGCCGGATGGTAGCCCCGCTCTGCCCATCCCCGAGCGGGCGGAGCTCTGGGCCGCTGCCCGGAATCTGGAGCCAGGTACCCCTGTCATCCCCTCCTCTGCTGCTACTTGCTTCTTTTCTGCGCTCGAGTAGGTTCTGCTTGGTCACCTGGCGAAGGTGGCGCCGGACTCCACGATCATCTTCAGGGTGAGGCGGCTCCTCCTTAGTCCAGATCGAGGCCATTCGGGCCCGCAAGATTCTTGACGGTAGACTTGCGGAAGCCAGTGTGGCTATGCTCACGCCTACCGCACCCCCGCCCCCTATGGAGGACGCCACTCCGACACAGCCTCGGCGTGCCAGTGGCCTTCTTCCGCTTGCTGCAGCCGATCTCCGTGGTCGCACGAGCTCTCGTACCACAGCTCTCCGCGCCCAAAGCGCGTCTCATGTCCTGGGGTTAAGCAGCCCCCCAATGTCTCCTTAATGTGTGCCCTCTTCTGGAACATCCGCGGCTTTGGCCATGATGGCCGTCGCCACCAACTCATCGAGTACATGCATGATGAACACATTGACATTGTCGCCATCCAAGAAACCACGCGCATGGAATTCTCTCTTCCGGAGCTCGACCGTCTGAGCTCCCACCTCTTCGCTTGGCATTGGCTCCCTTCTAGTGGAAGCACCGGCCATTCGGGTGGCATCCTTTTAGGTGTGAAGGATGCCACCTTCGAGGTGGGTAGCATGGATCGGGGCCAGTTCTTTGTTAGCATGGAACTCTTCAAATGGGCGCTTAACTTCAAGTGGGAGGTCATCATTGTCTACGGCCCGACTGACCACAGTAGGCCGACCTCCTTCCACGAGGAGCTCCACCGGAAGGTTTCGGCGGCCTCTCTTCCGGTGGTTGTTGGAGGTGATTTAACCTCCTTCGGTTCGCGGACGAGAAGCGCAATACGAATGTCAAATTTGCGCGGATGCAAATGTTTAATGACTGCATTGCTGACCTTGGGCTCCGCGAGATAGATAGGATTGGGGCCAGATATACCTGGACCAATCGTCAGGCTTCCCCGACCCAGTCCGTCCTGGACAGGGTCCTAGTCTCCCCGAAATGGGACCTCCGTTGCTCCCTATCTTCCCTCCGGGCCATCACCCGGATTGGCTCCAACCACGTGCCCCTCCTCCTGTCCTCCACTGACGAGCGGCCGCCGATCCCCCCGGTTCCGGTTTGAGACATTCTGGCTGTCCCAAACTGGTTTCATGGAGGCGGTTGGCGCTCGCTGGGCGGAGGCCCGTGCTCACCCCCATCCCCGCCCCCATTGGCCATCGACTCATGGCAATTCAGTGTCAAACATGGACGGCAGTTCATGAAGGGATGGGGCGCCAACCTGGGGCGTGACCTCCGCGATCGCAAGAAGGCCCTGTTGACCGCCATCCAGGCCCTGGACCTGCGCGCCGATGCGACCAGCCTCTCTCCTGACGAGTGGCTCTCCCGTTACGACTTGGAAGACCAACTCTCCGCCATCTACTCCAATGAGGAGGCCCATTGGCGCCTTCGTGGCGCCCAGAAATGGGTATTGAAGGGCGACGCGAACACGACCTACTTTCAGGCCATTGCGAATGGCCGCCGTAGATGCAACACCACCACCCTCCTCTGGGATGGCCCGACTCTCCTACAGTCCCCCTGTGACATCCGGGCCCATGTCGATGGGTTCTATAGGTCCTTGTTCTCCGCCACTCCTTGGAGCGGCCTTTCTCTGGCCCGTGATTGCTGGACCGGCCTCCAGCTGGTTTCCAATGCAGAGAACGCGGCCCTTACGGCCCCCTTCTCTGAGAGCGAGGTATGGGCTGCCATTAGAGGCATGAACCCTACCTCGGCGCCGGGGCTAGATGGCCTCCCTGTTAAATTCTTCTAGACCTTCTGGAATGTGATTAAACCTGGGATCATGGCCATCTTTCACGAGTTCTATGTTGGGTCCATCGACCTCGGGTGCCTCAACTATGGGATCATTTTGCTCATCCCCAAGGTGCCTGGAGCCTCCGATATCTGTCAGTTTCGCCCGATCACGGTCATCAATGTGATTTTCCAGATTCTGGGAAAAGGGTACGCCAATAGGGTGACCCTGCTTGCCGACCACATTACCCACCCCAACCAATCCGCCTTCATTCAAGGGTGGTATATCCTGGATGGGGTGCTAGTTCTTCTTGAAGTCCTCCATGAGGTCTGGTCTAAGCACCTCAAGGCGGTTTTCCTGAAGATTGATTTTCATAAGGCGTACGACACTGTTAGTTAGCCATTCCTTCGGGAAGTTCTGCTCCGGAAAGGGTTTGATGACTGATGGATCTCCAGAGTTGTGCAGATGGTTTCCTGCGGTCGCACTGCTGTGATCATCAACGGAGAGATCGACCCTTACTTCCCCACCCTCTATGTGGTTAGACAAGGCGACCCCTTCTCCCCATTCTTGTTCAATATGGTGGTGGACGCGCTTGCCGCCATCTTGGATAAGGCTAAGGCTGCTGGCCATATCCGTGGGATCACCCCCACCTGGCCGGCGGCTCCGGGATCTCCCTTCTCCAGTACGCCGACGACACCATTATCATGGTCGAAGGCTAGGATGCGGACACCTCTAACCTTAAGTTCCTCCTCCTCTGCTTGCAACAAATGTTGGCCTCAAGATCAACTTCGACAAGAGTAATGTGATGGTGATGGGCTACTCTCCTGCGGAGTCCCTGAACATTGCCAACCGGATAACCTGCCGCTTGGGCTCCTTCCCCACGACCTACTTGGGAATGCCCATTAGTGACTCTCGGCTTACCGTTGCTGACTTGCGTCCGACCGTGGCCAAGTTGCAAATGCACATAGAGCCTTGGCAGGGTAGGTGGTTGTCAAAGGCGGCCCGGACGATCCTCATCAACTCCTCCCTCTCTAGCCTCCTCTTGTTCCTCATGAGCTTATACAGCCTTCATGAGACTCTACATCATGAGATCGCCAAAGTCCATATGGTCAGCTAGCCTGACATTTGCAAGCCTCGGGAACAAGGTGGCCTCAGTATCATGTGCTCTAAGCGCATGAATATTACCCTCCTATCACGCTGGCTCTGGCGCATCTCGCAAGGGCACGACGGCCTCTAGTTAGACATCATCCGGAACAAGTACCTGTGTGGGCAACCCCTAGCCTTCTGTCAGTGCACTGGCGGTTCCCAGTTCTGGCAGTCGGTCGTCCAACTTCTCTCAGTCCTCCGCATTGGGACCTCCATCTTGGTTAGATCTGCGGCCGCAACCTTTTTCTGGTTTGACAGGTGGGCCGGCGACACCCCCTTCGCGGCGCGCTTCCCCAACCTCTTCTCCATCTCTTTCGACCCTTTGATATCGGTAGAGAGGGCCCTTATTGACTTAGGGCGCCTCGCATTCCGGAGGCCATTTGGGCCTCCGGATTCCGCCGCTTGGTGTGAGTTGCTTGATTGCGTCGCTCTCCACGAGCCGGTAGTGGACGCTGGCCCGGACTAGGTGAGGTGGCGCCTTGAGCCGTCTGGCCAATTCTCCACCAAGTCCCTATACCAGGCCATCGCCCCCTCCACCACGCCTCCCCCCTTACGGCGGTGTGGTCCATCTGCCTTCCACTGAAAATTCGGATCTTCATGTGGCAATGGATTCGCGGACGGACCCCGTCTGGGGTCGAAGTCCGCAAACACAATGGCCTGGGCTTTGGCCTATGCCCGCTATGCGGTGTCCCCGGAGACTCGAATCACATCTTCTTCTCATGTGTGTCCGCTCAATTTGTGTGGAGATGCTTTAGGGAGGTGGTGGGTGGGAATTGGTGCCACACAAACTTCCCCGGCCTATTTGCCGAACTCCAGAACCCCCCTGCCTTCTCGCCACATTAGGTGGCTTGAGATTGGGGCTATCGCGTGGACTCTCTGGACGATCCGCAACAAGCTTGTGATCCAACGCACTCCTCTTCGACGGGCTACTGAGGCTCTTTTCAAACAGTCTGGTTACTTGCAGCTTTGGCGGTCGCTTAGCCGCCCTCAGGACTGGGACGCCATCTCCGCCTTCATCGATGACCTTCGCTCGATGGCCGTCCATCTGTCGCCGCCGCCCCCTCCGTCTCCTCTAGAGCCAGACTAGACGCCTGTTGTGTGCCCTGGCGCCCCCTTTTTTCCTTTTGTTTGGGCTTGTTGAGCTGTGCCCTCAGCATAACCTTTTGTACTTCCTCTTGTGAGACTTGGGTGTGTGTGTGTGTGAACTAGTCCATGTTTGTGTGCTCTCTGGCGGTTTGCTTTATTTATAAAGCGGGGCGAAAGCCTTTTTCGGTAAAAGTAGAAGTTGGTAAGATGATTACATCAACAAGTTACATCAGCAAACCAGGTAAACAAGGAAGTTTTTGAAAACATACTTGTTGTGCCATCGGAGTTTCAGTTGGATCCTGCAAACTTGAATGTTAGCAATCATAAATAAAGTGTTGCAAGAGCCATAAGAAACTAACGTCAAACTAGTAAAACTAACCAGTTTTGGCAACATATTTAGTTACACATGAACTAGTAAAACTAACAAGTTCTTGGCAACATATTAAAGTAAAAAGTCGGTACCGTTTACCAGAAACATAGACATCTGTAAATTACTTTGATGTAAGAAAAATGATTCTAACACATATATATAAGTTAAAAAGACGTTGTCCCTCATATAAACCTGACAGTTGTGTGTCTATGAACATGCAAACATTACTAGTACAACAAGTCATTAAAGCAAACCATTTAAACGAATAGGGTATCAGAACGTAAATTACACATGAATTTTGCTGCACCCTAGAAGTACATATGACCAACTATCTACGTGCTTAAGTAGCTATTTAAGTTCAGGCAAACAGGTAATTCTATAAACAGTAAGTATCAAACACATAGATAGGCGCAGTCTATAATAGGATTAACAGGCTATGGAATATGTAATAAGTAGCAAAGTAAATTAAGCCAAGCAAGGCAATTGAACAATTTTGCAATCAGTGGCTAACAAAAATTCCGAGAAGTAGGTAACTGAACTTACGCTGGCTCTTTGTACAAGCACACTGCAACTTCTTTTTCACTTACAAGGTTCTACGAAGGAATCCATGGCATCAATTGCTTGGATACGCAGTCCCAATACTTCTTTATTTCCACATTGCATTGGTAAGTCGAATGGTTAATCTGATAAGATGGTGCTTCCTTGATATGTTATATGAGGATGAGTTGTCAGACTAGTTGTAGCAACACACATCAAACTGGCTTTTACTGTATATTTCATGCGATTACATTTGACATATTAAGATCTAAGCAATCTACAATAGGATGAAAAGACTGGAATCCTTCACATTATTGGCGAACTCAGTTCATAGAAACAAGAAATTCAACCATTTTGTGGTTAAATCAAAAGCGCCACTAGAATATTTTTCACTACCCCAATCATACACGCCAAAGGGGCTACGCCACCGTAGGGGCTTGTATGGGCGGCCGTCTCGGGTGGCTGGAAAGTGCGCACCTAGTTTGAGTCGTCCAGGTTGGCCCAGGCTAGTTTTGTTCGTCCCAGCGCATGAGCAGGCAATGTAAAAAAATGAAGAAAAACATTTCAATTTGGATAGGTCAATAACGTAAGTGCAAGGCAGGCCCTATAGCAGGCCCGCGGCCCAAACGAGCGCCTCCCATATCGATCGACAACAGGAAAAAATCCCCAATTTGTTCGCTCCACCCTCTAGTCTGGTTTGCTCCTAACCCAGCCGCCATTGGACAGACCGACAGAGCTCTTCCTCACACCCTCGTTGGACGCCGGTCGTCAGGCTTCAAGCGAATGGAAGGACAAGAAGATGAAGATCCAACCCTGGGTGTAGCCTGCGTGTGAGACAGCAGCGGCAGCACTGGCATGCCATCGAGCTTGCGCAAACGGACAGTCGCAGCTTGCAAGAGTAGCACACGCAACGAGCAGGTACATCACATCCTTGATTATATCTAATTCAACCGTTCAATTTCTGGCCAATAGTTAAACCTGATGGTGTTGTAAAACTGCTTGTATGTAGGGAATCTATAAGAAAATGAAACCAATTTCTACTTATTTTATAACTCCCCAATCAATACTAATTTGACTGAACCTGATGTGTCTAATCAAGTTTCCGGTGCAAACATACAAGCACATGTTGTTCTTGAGCCTGAAGTGTCTAATGAACATACTGCTAATGAAGGATTTGATGCAAACATTTTAAATGCTCCTGGTAATGAACATATAGTGTCTAATGAGGGATCTAATGCAAGCATTTTGCTAGCTCCCATTGAAGGATTTCTATACATATACCCCTATATAGTGTGCGAATAACTTTTAGAAATACGGTCGTTGGATGAAGCCAATCCGACGGTGCAGAGATGGAAAATCCGAGCACTAATGGTAGTTGGATATCATCTACACTCGACCATATTCTGCCGCATGTACAATCTAGAAGACTCCATGGTTGAACTTAAGTATAATGCACAAACCTCAAAACACAAGCACTTCTCCTTTGTTCTAGAATCTTCCGTATCATAATTTCCCAAACTTTTTTTCTAAATGAATTGCCATCATTTTTTTTACTTTATGCTTTACAATGCACAATCCCATGAATCTTAACTTTTTTTATAAAACTAATTGATTTTGAATGAGATGAACTATAAGAACTAAACAAACATCTACATCATGCATATATGACTCAAAACTTACATGCTATAGTGTGGTATTTATTCATAATTTGGCTGCCAAATCTCATGTGTGCAATGCATGTGTACCTTACTAGTAGTGTCTAATGATGATCTCCTATGCTAGAGAGTGATAGAGATTTGCAGAAATTGATGACAAGCAAATTATAGTACATTTTCATGGCTTGAGGAAACGTCGAGGCTATCTAGCACAACGTCCCCGTATCACGACAACCTAGCATACATACTTTTCTAATCTGTTGTTTGAAACTATTGGCATACTTGTGCAAGATAGATATATTGATATGTAGTTTGTGCACTGGTTATAGGTGCAACTAGACTTGGATATTTTCGTCCAGAGAACGAATAATTCAAGCAGGAACAATCCATGTTAGTAGTCCTTGTACACCATGTTGTATTTTGTGTTTTTTAGTGCTTACACCATCTAGTGTTTTATAATCTAGAACTGCTTTGGATCATTAGCTGGTTTTCAAAGTGCATGTAGCTTAAAATTTCTCAAGTTATGTTGATTTCCGAAGTGCAAGTGCCTTCGTATTTTTTAAGTTAAATTTTCGCCCCTGGTAACTTGAATTCGTGGATCCGCCACTGCACACAAATCATACACGCAGGCCAGTACGAATTAAATGAAATGTAGGGACTTACTCTAGCTCGTTCTACAGGCTCACTGCAGCTCTGCTTGCGCTTTGGATGTTCCATGTACAAGTCCATGTTACCACTTTCTTGGATGTGTAGGCATTGTGCTCCTTGCATCCCTCCTCTGCATTTTTGGCACGGCGAATTGTTGATCAAATGAGGGGAATCGACCTTGCTGTTGTACCGGAGGACGGGTACTTACAAGGTTATACCGGCGTGCAGGATGTGTACCGGATCCCGTAGCGCCGTCATGCTTCACTAAAAAATGGTTTTGCTTGTTTCAGATGATATCTCTAGAAGAAATAAGAGTTGAAGTCGGAGTTGCATAGGCGTGTAAGCTAAGAGAGCAGTAAAAGGATATCCAAACATCATCATAACAGTGCACATGGGAGTGATATGTGGATACCTAGTTCGGGCCGGCGTTTGGGCATGCTCGCCTAGAGTGCGGGTCACTTCAGAGCTGTTGACGGTGATGCGCTGCTTTGGCTGGCTGCGTACGGATGCAGATCTTGAGCGGCAGCGGAGCGCTACTATGCAGTGGACGAGGCCGTTGGTGAGGTGCGACTATGTGCTCAGTGAACTAGCCCCGGGGAGGTGGGAGATGGCGTCGGTGAAGCGCACCTGATGCGGTGGAAGCCGGTGTCTGTGAGGGATGCCGGCTACGGCGGCCGACGTTGTCGGTGGACCACCCGGTGTGGTGGACGAGGGTGTAGATGAGGTAGCTCCGGTGCGGTGGTGCGGCACGACCGTCGTATACGTCGTCGTCGTCTGGCACAGAGGTGGGGAGAGACGAGACGAGGGGCGATTCGAATTTTGCTTGGGTTGGCGGCGAATTAGGGATTTGAGCGCTCTGGGCGCGGAAGGGGGCGATGGATTAAAGGAGAATTTGCAAGGCTAGAATTGGGGCCGCCAGATATTTCAATCCGAAACATGGAAGCGCAAACTTTTTTTTGTCGTTGTTCTTTTTTTGGGGGCAGGGGGGAGGGGGTGGGTGCTAGCGTTCATACGACACACGGGACCACTACGACACGACCCTGGTCTGCCTAGTGCACCCACATTTGAGAATGCAAACGAATCTTCTTTCATTGGGAAACAAATCTGTATGTATTACCATGCCCGTGTTTTCCTCGCAAATAATTAGTCCTTTGAAATGAGATACTATAATTTAATTAATGAGGAGTTCTTTGAATTAGAGTGTGTTTGTCACATAGCGATCTCCAATTCTAACGTGAATTTCGCATTTCACGGTATCCACGCTACTTTTTTAATACAAATTCATATGTATAAGATGAACACCATGGTAACGAGAAAACTTTGGATGGATTCAAGCATATGACCACACACATACAAAATACCACAACAATCGTGTCAATATCAACTTTTCCAAACCTAGTATGGCACGAATTCAAAATAATTACGGAGGTCATATGAATGGTCCTCAATTCAAATCTTACAATGTACACTAAATTGAAACGTCAATATTAAGTCTAGTACTATCTACAATCAAATGTTGATTTTAGGCCCCCGGGCACACACGCTACATGCTTCTTGTATCGATCAATCTTCCTCTCCTAACCACCTTACAAAGCTATTGGTTTCTGACACACGTTCTTTGTTTCTCTCCAAGTTTCGATCTCTAACTCTCTCAACTACACAACCCCCATTTTCCACCCTATTAACAAAGTTATCTCTCACACACCCGCCATTGCACTCCATGCCGAGCTCTCTCTCTCCCTCCCATGCTCTCTTGCTAGATACATGCATTGCCTATCTAGACCTCCCCTCTCGTGCGCACGCACGCACATTGTTTATCTAGGTCACTCTCTCAAGACCGTCTCACTCTTTCTTTTGCATGGCGGCCCACACTCGCTCATTCTCTCTCTCTCTCTCTCTCTCTCTCTCTCTCTCTCGTTATCTAAGTCTCGATTAACCTCGCTTTCTCTCACACAGAAATGATATATCTCCCTATTCGAGCCCCGATCGACACACTCTATACTCTCTCATGCAGATTGTCTATCTAGGTTAGTCTATCCAAGCCGCCCCACTCTTTCGACCTCATGGCGGCCCACGCTCGCTCAATCTCTCTCTCTCTCTATGTATGTATGTCTCGATTGACCTCGCTCTTTCTCACACACAAACGATATATCTCCATGTTTGGGCCCAATTTGACATATTCATATTGTATACTCTCTCACGCATATTGTCTATCTAGGTCACTCTCTCCAACCCGTCTCACTCTTTCGATCGCATGACGAACCACACTCGCTCAATCTCTCTCTCCCCCCTCTCTCTCTAAATGTATGTATCGATTGACCTTGCTTCCTCCCACGCACAAAATACATCTACCTGTCTGTGACTGGATCATCTCTCAAGCTCTCTCTTATAGCCCTCACCCTTCCCAAAAGCTCAATCGGACAATATCTCTCCAGAGCATATATATATTTTCAACGAATGCCGAGACACACTCACTTTGTTTCTCTATCTAACTATGCCTCGATTGACCTTGCTTTATCATGCCGTCTCTTCTACACATTGAAGCTACCTCTCCATCCCTCGCGGAGACAGAGCTATTTACATTGTGAGGGGACTCCTACCTTGGATTAATTTGTGAAGGCATTTATTCCGATGGGTATAGATTCTATTTTCATATAATTCGACCCACAACTACTCCAAACACCGTTGCAACCCCCGCCCCTCCCCCAATTGATTTCCCTCTGGCTCGGTCACTGCTCTCCCGTACGCCCTTTCTCACCTTCCACGTCGCACCATGGTATTTTGCAAAAAAACTCTATTGTTCTCTTTAATTATTACAAATAAGCTACAAACTACACACCGATAGTCCACCTCTAATGGAACAAATTTCGACCCAGAAATTAAAGTGCTACAAACTACACACCAAGGGGCCCACCTATCATGGAACAAGTTTGGACCCATATATAAATTAAAAATGAAAAAAGGACAATGATCAAACATGCGACCAGGACCTTCAAGCCGCACGTCAATAGGCAACATAGTAGCAACGTTTGATGTACTCCCCTTTGTTGATATAATGTTTTTATATTACTAGAGCCTATTTAATGGATAACATGTTTTTATATTAATTTTAGTACATTAGTGGGGCCAACTCGTGAGCACGTACTATTCGCCTTCACATACTGGCGGGTTCCATGCCTGCTCTCTCTCTCTCTCCCCCCTTCTACATTTAGACGCACGGGCAAACACGAAGAATGCGTGGGTGGTGTTGCCGTTGACCATATCTGGACACGTTCACAAGTTACGGCACCCATTTCACGTACTAGTAGTATTATACATGTAACAAGTTTAGGAACAGAAGTGACCATGACGGACAAGTTAGGCTAGTAGTAATCCTATTTATCTACTAATAATTAAATGCATGGATAAATAGATGTATCGCCTAGTACTCGAACAAGGGGACTGGTCGCGCCCTACAAGTATTTGGAATTGACTTCCCTAAAGAATATTTGGAATTAATGTGGTATTTAATATGGAATGTTTGCGATGAGAAGGAATACATGTCGCTTGATGATGTTTTATATTTAATTGGATACGCCTCTAGCAGAAAATTCAATCGATCAAACCATAGATATCATTCAGTCTGACTACGACTTTACATTCATACCACGATTGAACAAAAATAAACGAAAATGATAAATCCCAAACGTTCAGATTTTAAGAATGGAAATCTGAATGTTTTTCATGGCAAATTTAGATTACGCGACAGCGGCGGAGGCGTCTTGCGGTGAGAAGCGGCTCCTCTGCCGTGCTCTGTGTGTCGTCGGGCCGCTGACCAACGGCGACGGCGACGTCTTGCGCCATTGTTGGCGTACTCCTGGACGTTGGCCCTAGCTTCAAGGAAGGCCAGAATGTTCTGGACTTCGATCTCCAGGAGCCAGTCAACTGGCAGGAGGAGCCGACAGGCATTGGTGCAAGGAAGCGGTCGACGGCGGCGATCCATGCCGCTGAGGGGGCACTGGCACCGGCGCAGGGATATGCGCTGGCAATGGCGAGGCAGAGACATTCATGTGCACGGTTACCCGCACGGGCACGCGCAACAGTGCACACGCAGGTGCAGGCGCTGGCGCTGGCAGGTGCACGGATGCTTGAAAGTCAGCGAGGACCTCGTGGAACCCCGTGGCATCAAGTTCGGTGACAACATGCGGCTCCCGGCCCATCAATGCCACAGGGATGGGTGCTGGCGCAGTCGGGGCGACGGGAGCTGGAACGGGAGCGGGGACAGGCACGACGTCTTCCCGCAAGGCCAGTTCAAGCTCATCCCAAAGCGCCTTATGTTCTTGAGACTCCGGTTGGGTGTCTTCCTCAGGAAATTGGAATACTAAGGGCAGCCCATCGTGATGTGGCATGGCGTGTGGTGAGGTCAAGCTGGTTGGAGGTAGATGACTTGAGAATCGGAGAGGAAGAAAGAAGATTGTAGCGATACCGGGGAGTGCAGGGGTGATTTAAACTGCGGTGCCGACGCCATTAAAAGTGGGGCAGTTGGGAGGAAGGTGGGCGGCGGAGCCTAGTCAAAGGGCTCGCCTTCCGGTGAGCCTGCACAGCGTCCTGGTCGCATGCCTCCCGGTCAGCCTGCGCAGCGGCCTGGTCGCATGCCTCCCGGTCAGACGGCGCAGCAGTCTGCTCGCATGCCTCCTGTCGACTCACACGCTTGCTCGGATGGCACCTGCCAATGAGAAGCGGGACTCGTGGCGGCACATAGGTGTAACACCCACGGTTCGAATAGTGAAACCATTTGCGTTAACGTGACAGGTCTTTGTTCCAAAATACCTTGTCTCTTCATTTGTGCAACTTTTCATAAGCAGCTTGCTTAAATTGAACAAAAAAATTATGACGGCCTATTTGTGCCATATCACAAGACCATGCTCAGTTTCATAAATTTCAGGTCTCTTTTGGATTTTCTGAAATTTAAAATCGATGATTCGAAACAATATCATAACCTGCATCATGAAATAAATTTTCAAGCAATACATCTTTACTATTGTAGATTTTAATGTTTCTTAAGAAAGGATTTGGTCAAACATTTTGCTTAGTTAGACTTCAGACAAGTTATATATGCAGAGTAAAAGGATAATCCCTCCGTACCAGTGCATTGCTTGATATAGTAACTCTAGTACTAGGCACGAACAAACGGAGCTCCATTCTGTGCTCATCCTGGTGTAGTACTATTAGTACTAGGCAATGGAGTTGATGGGTGACCTTGGGTAGCGGCGACTGAGGGAATTGAACCATGCTCGGCATGGTGGGTAACATGGTCTAGTTACTAAAGCATCCCTCCATTGTTCATCAGTAGTTATTATGGACCGGGGACATGAGGGGAATTTCCTAGGCTTGGAATTCTGGCCACCAGATATTTCGACTCAAAACGCGGAGGCTCGAGTGGTTGGGGTTGGCTAATGTGCGTACCACGCATGCTACAAACAGGACATGAGCCCAGGTCCGGCTGGTACGTCGTCGGGTGCTACCATTCGAGAATACAAAAGGAATCTTTTAAATTGCCGAACGAATTTATATGTATTACAATGCCCGTATTTTCCTTGCAAATAACTGGTCATTCCAAAAGGCACGATAATTGATTTATGACGAGTTCTTGAATTAGAGCAAGTTTGTGATATAGTGATGTCAACATGGATTTCACATTTCATGGTATCCCCAGTAAGTTTTTCATTGCAAATTCAAATTTAAAAGATGAACGGTATGGTGGTGAGAAAACTTTGTATGTATTCAAGCATATGACCACAGACACACACGAATACAACAACAATCCGGTAAGTATAGTGCATCTATTTTTCCAGATCATGCATGTATGACACGAATTCAAAAATACTCCCTCTATTCCTAAATATTTATCTTTTAGAGATTTCAACAAGTGACTACACACAGAGCAAAATGAGTGAATCTACACTCTAAAATATGTCTATATACATCCGTATGTGGTAGTCCATTTGAAATATCTGAAAAGACAAATATTTAGGAATGGAGGGAGTAAAATGTAAGCCATGCATGGTCCTCAATTCAATATTTAAAATGCACAGTAAACTGAAACATGAATATTAAGTCTAGTACTATGTACATGCAAATGTTGTGTTTAGGTCTCTCCATCGACCCCCCCAACCACCACCACACATAATTCATGTATCGATTGATGTTCATTTCTGTGCTAATAGAGCTATTGGTATCCGACACACGCGTGCTCATTATTTCTCTTCACGTTTCAATCTCCATTTATGTCATTCCTGCCCTCACACTCTCAACAAATGTATTTCTCACACACAACTTCGTCGTGCCCTCCATGACAAACCCTCCCTCTCTCTCTCAAGACACATACGTTGCCTTTGTAAAACACCTTCACCGTGCGTGCACACACAAAGTCTATCTAGGCCACTCTCTCGGTAACTATCTCCCTCCAGCCCTCACTACAGCTTCGCCGCACAATATCTTGGTGTATCGTCTTGAACATTCGAGTGTACGCTAGGCCACACTCACCCGATCTCTCCCTCTATAAATGACTCGATTGACCTCACTTTTTCACGTCCTCTCTCTCACACATAGACGCTCGCACTACACCTCTTGCATATGTGGAGCTATGTAGATTGTTGGGGGGTAACCTCTCAACCTTAGATAAAATTGTGAAGCTTTGTTTAGGATTGTTTAGATTATATTTTTTGAACATTATATTTGTCCCCACCCTCCCAAACACCGATTGGTTGTGCGCGCCCCTCTCCCCGGGAGAATATCATGTGCCCCCACACCTTAGATGCTATATGCTGATACATGTTCCTTGGAGCTTGTAGATCTGAGATATATAGAGAGACTCACATGATGTCTTAATATTTTTACAAGAAACCTTAACGAGTTAGGAAATTGCACACAATTTGTACAAAAACTACTTAGATGCCCTTGGATCCCATATCCAACGACCTCGAAGCTTGTATCACCATAGCATCTAAGATGAGGGAGGACCTCATATTCTCTTGTATGTAAGAATATCATGTGCTACTACACCTTAGATGATGTGGTGATACAAGCTCTTCGGAGTCGTTGGATATGAGATCCAACAACTCCTTGGTGGTTCGAATGTTTTTTGCAGAAAAGCCCCCAAAGAGTTCGGGCACTGCTCAGAAGCACAAAGACTGCTCGGATGCCATTGGATCTTAGATCAAACGACCACGAAGCTCGTATCACCGTAGCATCCAAGCTGCGAGAGCACTTGATGTTTTCTCGCAAGGGAGAATATGAGGTGCTCCCACACCGTAGATTCTACGGTGATACGAGTTCCCGGGAGATCTAATGGCTCGTAGTAGGAGGTTTGAATGTTTTTGCAATATAGGCCTCTAAGAGTTTGGGAATTGCGCAGACAGTACAAATACTATGCATGTGGCATCTGATCACAGATCCAACGACCTAGATGCTCGTATCATCGTAGTGGCTAATTAAGCTGCGAGAACCATTGGATCCAAGATCAAGCGGCACACACAAGGCCTGAACGTTTTCTTTGCAAAAAAAAACCTTGGAGAGTTTGGAAATTGTGCATAATTACAAACACTACTCCCAAGCCGTTCGATCTCTGATCCAACGACGTAAAATCTCGTATCACCATAGCATCTAAGGTGCAGGGTGCATGTGATATTCTATGCCGCTGTCATTTTTGTTCCTAAACTTGCAAAACATGTGTAATTGGTGTCGTAACTTGTCTAACTATGCAAAGTGTTTGTGAAAAAAAAGACACCCTACACTGAAATATTGGAACAACACACGGGGGTCCCACTTGTCATTGATCAAATTTGGACCTAAAAATAACAAATCTGAAGGATGAGATTCGAATTGGCAACCTGGACTATAAAGCGTACGTCGATAGCCTGAAACAACAACGGTTGTTGGCTTTGTCGCATAACTTGATTTTGAGTAGAGTTGATGGAGTGGCTCGTCAACACGTGCATGACTGTTGACTCACTGGTGGGTCCCATGTCTGCGCTCCCTCTCCCCTCTCCATCTGGTACAACCTTTAGACGCACAGGCACACACGAAGAGCGGCGTGAGCTTGCCGTGGTGTTATTATTACTAAAAATGGTTGGAAAATTTATGAATCGCCTAGAACAAGAGACATTGTGGCTGGTCGAGACAGAGCTAACCAGACCTATCCTCCGTGCCACGTTAGCATGATGAATCTATGTGGCTAGTGGGGTGTTTTTGACGGACTGGCTGGCTCCCGAGGCCGAACCATAGGTAGTACGTCTGATATAGTATATTTTTACATGCACATTTTTCCTCTGTGCAGAGATGTGGCACACCCTACCTCGCGGTTTCTGGGTCCTCCCTGTGGTGCATGCACATTTTCTTCCTTGCCGAGACATGGGACGCCCTACCGCGCGTTTTCTGGGTCCTCCTCGGTCGTAGCGCCGAAGCAAGTAAATGAGTCGTCAGATCACAAAAGCCCACCTTTCCCGCCGAGTACATCAGTGAAGCACAGTGGCTAGCTAGTTGGGCTAGTGCGACCGTTTAGCCCAACAGGATTTGCCATTTGTTTTTTCACCCCTTTTTTTCTCTCCTTGCCGACAGGTAAATCTAAATATCCAGCATGGTGTTGCTCTGGTCTTGGGGTGCGGCAGGCGCAACAGGATTTTTATTTTTTGATTGATGAGAGCAGGCGCGGCAGCAATTAGTCATGATGACTCCTCCTGTCAAACCCACTGCTCCCTGATCTCAAAAGTCGTCGACTGGTGTTTTCCCATGGTAAAAACCAAAAGATTCACCCCGCTCCTCGGCTGGCTCCCTCCGCATTCCCGTAGATTGCATTGCCTTTAAGACATTTCGCCTCCTTTGCTTCCTCTCCCCATTGCTTATACCTGGTTCCATGGCGGCGCACCAGATCATGGAGCCTGAGGTGAGGCGCCTGACACAGGAGCTGCAGGCCAAGGATGTGGAGCTCCGTGAGCTGAAGCAGGAGAGGAGTGCCATGCTCCTCCTTTATGTGCGGGAGTTCACGGAGCTTCAAAAGCGACAGGCATCCACCACAAAGATGCTCGAGGCATGACGACGTTGCTGCAAAAAGCGGGAGATACGATATGCGGTCAGGCGAGCCGGCTGGAGCGCAAGCGAGCCGATCGTGACGAGGTCCAGGATCGCCTCAACCACTTGCTAGACCATGTTCCCACACACGTGTTGTGGCTACGCGATGCCTACCGTCGTGCCAGCGTGACCATGCCGGCCGTCGGGCCTAAACCCGTTCGACCACCCCATCGACTTCAATGAGCTGCGGCTTCCTGACCTGGTCTCCTTCTTCACCTATATCTCCGAGGAGCTAAGCCGTCTCCGTGCGATGTTGGGGGTGGAGCTAGACAAGGAGGGGTTGCAGGCGGCCGTCGCTGTTGCAGGGCGAATCCTTTCAAGGATTCCTCACCGAAATCCATTTGTGCCATTGGACGCCGTCTTGACGAGCTGGCTCCCGTCGACCGGGAGAGGGCTCTGCGGGTGGTGGCACCCTACATCACCAACATCGTGCGCCTTGAGAAGCACGGGGACTTTGATGGTGTTTAGGCGTCCTCTGCACGGGCATGTCTCGACGCAACATGACCGTCGGATCAAACTCAGACGGTCCAGATCAGTCACTGTAGCACAAAGCGTGCGGGTGTGTTTGGTTGCATTCTCATCTCAATATAGTTGTTCCGTCTTTGTGCATGCTCATCTCAGCACCCCTCTTCATGCATGCTCCTAGTGTATTTGTGTTAACCTAGTGTGGACTCATTTACCCTTCATGCACTCCGCCAAACACCCAAAAGTGAGTCGAGAAGGGAACTTTTTCTCCCATGCAGCCTACCTAACACTGATTCATGCTTCATATGGTTCATGTTCCGTGGAGTACTGTAGCACCGTACTCTCCATGCGTTGTAGACCTAGTTTTGTTAACATTGATCTCACCATTCATTCTCGACCGGACAATCAAAAAAGGGGCATGTTACATTACTGTTCATAGTTGACATGCGCACAACACCATTTTTTATCGTCATATCTTACTACACTAGCAATAAGATTATGGTACAAATGTACGAACCACTGCACACCCCTAGTAGTAGGAGTGCACACCCCTAGTAGTAGGAGTACTGTGTAAGTTCAAGTGGCTGCCGTGTTTCGCACTCCTCCGTCATAAGAGTGGAAACACTTGCTGTAATCATTTTTTCAGAAACAGTGGACACGCTCCACCATGCGGATCCTCCTCGACGGTCGTCGGGAACCTTGCTACTCACTTTCGCCGACGTGTGGGACATCCAGCATCGGGATCCACTTGCCATGCACTAAATTACTCCGTACAAGAGTGCACAACTTCATAGTAGACTACCCCGATCGAAGCGCCGCAGTAATGCCTAATGAGCTGTGAAATCACAAAACCCCCACATTTCCAGCGATAAGTTGGACGGACGAAGGAACCATCATTTCACTCTTCTCCCTCATCTTCCTCTCTTGAAGAAAACCCCAACTCGCTTCTCCCTCGTCTTGTTCCCCATTTCTTCAAGAAAACCCCAATGCGCTTCTGCCATTGTTCTTATCTCCCAAAGAAGGAAAGGTGAGTGCATCAATGGTGTTGCTTTTGGCCAAGGCCCGGTCTTGCAACCCCGCGACCGATCCTAACTCCCTCTCTCTTCTTCTTTTGAGTTTGTGATTATGGTTTCTTTTGTTTTATTTCTATTTGACAGTTTCTTGATGAACTCTCGAGCACCGGCCGAAGTGATGTCTATGGCTCTGGCCAAAACCGTCAAGGCTCAGGGTACGAAGAAGCGCAGGCACCCCGCCAAGACTACCGCAGACAAGCTCAAGGCCATCGCCCTGTCCAAGCCCCCCTCTCCGGGATCCCTCGTTAAGCCAGTCCAGGTAATATGTCTTCATGACCATCTTTTTGGCGATCTTGATCGTGTTTTTTCATCTAACTTGTAGAGTGCTTGCTAATATACGAGGTTTGTGTAATGTACACGCAGTACTAGTACTAGTAGTACAACTTTCTGGGTGATCTTGCATGTGATTCTTGTGTGCCAAATGACGGTTCTAAATGGCTCTTTTGACCAAAACATGAGAGAGGTTGACATACATATAATTTTTGCACATAACACTGATTTCTTATAGATTACTTTCAACTACTTTACGAACATCAGTGCGAGCTGTAGGGAATGCAAGATTTTAGCTCTCATGCCTTGGAAGAGAGTATAGTAGCCTCAGTAACTTGTGTTATGGATATTGCAAGTAATCCCTCTGTTTATGAATATAAGATGTTCTAACTTTTTTGTGTATCTCATGTAGACATGTTCTAGTGTCTTTGTTCACTCATTTCTGTGCGTATTTGTAGTCTTATATGGAGTAAAATATCAAAAATCATCTTATATTTCTGAACGGAGGTAGTAATAAAATATTTGGTTTCTGTTTGAATTAGAACTAGGTCTGCGGTGGATATGAAGTTCTCGAAGTCATGCCGTGTGAACTGGAAGACTTGAGGATGTGTTCTACTACTAAACTATCCAGCTATTGTGTCCTTGTCGCCACGTGTCGTGAACAAGTGTTTTCATGAAGCATCGTTGTCAGGCGTGTTCTCGAGGGTGTACTTCACCATAACAATTTCCTAGTTGTGCCTTCAATTACAAAGGTTGTGGTTCTTGTAAAGCTTTCCGATAAATCTGATGCGGATTGTCTTCATCGTCATGTTTAGAGTGGAAAGACCACACTGTTAGGTTCTCCAAGGTTGATGAGATGGCGAAGGTGCCGATAAACATCTCTCACGAAGTCCATGGCCTAGTCAGTTATGTGGGGTACATCTCGTAGGTCAGTGGCAAGAAATAGTCTGCAGAATTTATTAGTGCAACTTTGCTTGTCTGTAGTAATTAATATTGTTCGGTACTTGATTTGTGTGTGTGAACCCTGTATTGTTTAGTACTGTCGCTTTTGTTGTGTGGTGAGTCCGGAGAACAGTCTTTGTTAATGTTTGTCCACTAAATTCGGCATGTATATTTTGAAGTATCCAAATCACCTTTTTTGTGACGACGGTTTATCAATTATGGTTACACTCCAAAATCTATATGCATTGCAGGGTTTATCGCACCCACTAGGATTTCCAGTACCATGGATGTTCCCTCCAAACGAGTTGTCATGACCTTTGGACTATCTGCTTGTGGGAGCAAGTGGGGGCCTTGCATGCCACCCGTAATTGGACGATCAATCTTCAATTTAGAACTTGAACATAGTGATATCCTGGTAAGGATTCACTCGTGTCACATCAAGTAAATCTCATTGATTTACTGTCATGTTATCTTACTTTTGCTGCAATTTTACAATGCAGGTTTTGCCATTCACATTCGTTACAGAATAAACTGTTTGGTTTGCTCTATGATGGTTATTTTAGCAGGTTTCACTTCTTATGACGTGTCAGTAACGAAGGCACTGTCCATCACTTATATTACTGGACACAATAGGATCAGTCTGTTGTTTGAGTACAATCTAAAGCCCTATGACGAACAGCAGTTTGTTTTAACAAACACGCCACAATTAGTCCTCGCGTTTAAAAGAAGTGAAGAAAAAGATTGGATCCAGCTCACGGAGCCTAGCGAAGTTAGAAAGCTGAAGTATGAAATCATAGCAGACCATAGATGATCGCTGCTATCTCGCACATTGGTACCACCTTCAGCATCGGATCGAGCACCGGTAGTTGCTCCGACGGCACTGGCTCTAGCACTGACAGCGGCAGCAGCTCAGTCTGACCCACCAGAGGATTGGACATTGACCGCGTCAGCAGATCAGGATGATCTACCGGAGGATTGGGCACCAACACGGGCACCTGCTCTGACACCAGCACCAGCTCCACCAGGAGCACCATCTCCGGCAGCAGGCAACGGCTCCGGCACTTGCACCAACACTTGAAGTTGCACTTGCATCTGCTCCGGCCCGTGCAGCGGCAACGAAACCAGCACTTTCACCGGCAACGGACTGGGCTGCAGTTCGCACTTCATGTACCAAAGTCCTTACAAAAACCGACATCTGCACCTTCTTGGTAAGCATTGGCAGCCCAAGTGCTTCATTCTTTTTTCTTTCCATGTTGTTTCACAAGATTCACTGTGTTGATCTAACTGTTTGTGTATGTCTTCTTGTTTGCAAACAGAGAATTCCTAGAGCAACGAGGGAGTCGTTTAATAATCCGGGCGATCGTGGCCAAGTTTCTCTTACCATGCACAGCCTTGGTGTGAATGAACCTTCTCAATATACCGTAAGTACAAAGGATGGTCGCTTGATGATTGATGCTAAAGGATGGTCAAGGTTCAAAACTCTATCAACTCTTGCGGTTGGGGATGATGTCAAAATTGAACTTTCTCGGCAAGGAGAGCTGGTCCTAATCAACTTTGAAATTCTTCAGTAGCAGCATGCAACTTCCGAAGTGATCTATCCTCTGAGAGCTTTTGATGTAATAATATGGCATGGTGAAACAAGTGTCCTGTGTATAAGTAGTACGACAATATTATTTATCACGTAGGATATTGTGAAAAAAATTCCAACTCTGATTGCTGGTTAGGAACTGTCGTTCGGTTTCATTCTAATAACTAACGTGCTTTATTTAATTTTCTATATTCGCCTTGCGACAGCATCTAAAACCAGTGCCCAAATATTTACCGGATGAAATGCGCTAAGTTAGAACACATGGGCCCCCAAACATGCAAGCCCACTAGCCTGTGGCCCAAATTCCAGACCCGTTAGCCTATCTGAGTACTCTCTCCATTCCCTTATACAAGGCCACAAACTCAGATTACAGGTACCAAGGTAACAATTAATGACTGATTTGCAAGCCAACTTTTATTTTTGTTAACTAGGATCATTAATACGCCCGCATGCATGCAAGAAAGGAATGGAAGAAAGTAGTACACTGTCATTATGACTATATGCATGCAATTATTAAACAAGTTGCTAGTACGAGGAAACATCATTAATTTTTGCCTCGATTACAGTTAGTGGTCTTGTATAGATGCAAAACGTATTTTTCATAGTGGCCTTGTATAAGGGAATGGAGGGAGTATTTTATTCTCATCTGGACCCCATATAATTTTATATATATTCTCCTTGATTTTTCTTATGTATAAAGTTGTCGTATAAAAGATTTTTATATTTCTTTACAGAGGGAGTATCTCTCTATCAAAAATATATTTATGTGTAACTAGTTACTCCTGCCTTTCCACTTCCTTTCACTGATATGCGGGGCATCCGGCAACAGGGTCCATGTACCATGCACCAAATTAGAGTGCACAACTACACGGTAGACTCGCCCCGATCGTAGCGCCGCAGTAATGCCCAATGATCTGTCAAATCACAAAACCCCCACCTTTCCAGCAGTAGCAGTAAGATGGACGGACGAAGCAACAATATTTCACTGGGCCTGAATCCCCTTCTCCCTTGTCTGCTTGTTTAGAGAAAACCTCCTCTTTGCGGTTGTTTAGGGTTTTCTCATGGAGAACCAGGTACGAATTCTTCATCCATCCCCGATAAATCCTAGTCCCTTGGTCACCGGTAATCCTAGGATGGGAGCCGCCGCCATTGATGCATTTTTCTTCCTACTGAATCTAGTGTGTTTCATTTGCAGTGCCCAAAGTGCGTGGACCCTACAGGTTTCTGCGCCCTTGGAAAAACGCCACACTTATTCCTTCTCATCCTAACACAGGATTTTAAAATGCGCACAGGTTCTTGCATGTTGCCTCGATTACTTATTAATCCACCTATTTTGTCTAACTAATCACAATTTGACTTTAGAAGTAGCAAGAATTTGTGACTCCCTTCCCCCATGAAGATGCTACTTCTAACTAATATTTCTTAGAATTGGTGGCATGTGTAGGTTATTACAAAGTTCAAGAAACTACTCGTTTGTTATTTGATAAGAACTCCACTATTACTGATGGCACTGAAGTTGACTGGGATGACATCCACCAGTTTCTACACTTTATTGATCGTCTTGAGGTCCTTGTGGGGCGTTTCAATGGTGGAAGGCCACGTGGGATATGTGTGCCACTGGTGCACATGTTGAACAGGTTCAACCGTGTCAAGAAACTTACGGTACGAGCTGTTTTCTGTTATATATGTTGTTCATAAACTCTTGCTTATACATAGTTTTACAGCTGTGATCTTCTTGAAATAGAAACTGCCCAGTTTTCTTGTTCCTATACAGATGCCTGACCATGATCGGGACTTGCGCTTGGTCACAACATGATGTTTATGTCGACCTACTCCATTTCTCTTAGAGGTGAAAATATACTTATTCATGGGTGGTCTCAAATAATGAAGGCCCGTCCATCTTGGAGAAGAGGACAGAAGGTTATGCTCATGCTTTTCCATGGCTCTAAAGCGAATATCTTGTTTATTGACCACATTGCAAGATGAAGCCGCTTTCAAAAGGATGTGGATACGCGGGGTGGTGCCTGGGGCTTGGTGGCCCCACCCTTGGTTAACTGTAGGCAAAGTAGCACTGTTTGAGGCATGCTTTGTACGGTTGAACCTGTATAAGTACTCATACTGCTTTCAGCTATGGTTGTTAAGTGCCCCTGTTGGTTTCAGTTAAGGTTGTTAAGTACTCCTATTGCTTTTACAGTCTGTCGTATTTCTTCAGTCACGTCTTCCTCCACCCGCCAAAACCAAACCAGCGCCGGCGGGGCCGCCTGCTCCCGCCTCCCACGGCAGGCTGCGCCTCAGCGCACGCATCACCGCCCCACCATCTCCTAAATCATTAACACCGACGTTAGCCCCACCCTGCACCCGAACCAGTCAACCCTTGTACCCCCTTCCCCCGCGACTTCATCACCGCATCTTCCCCGGCTCCTGTTTGTTCCCGTCCGAGGCCTCGCCTGCTACTTCTTGAGCTTGCGTTGGTTTTTCCCTTGAAGAGGAAAGGGTGATGCAGCAAAGTAGAGATAAGTATTTCCCTCGGTTTGAGAACCAAGGTATCACTCCAGTAGGAGGTACACGCAAGTCTCCAATCTATGCACCTGCACAAACAGTCAAACACTTGCACCCAACGGGATAAAGGGGTTGTCAATCCCTTCACGGTCACTTGCAAGGATGAGATCTGATAGAGATAGATATAAAAGATTACTAAAACGTAAAACCAAAGTGTGAGAACCCGGAATTATCTTCCAGATCCTCCTGTGTTTAATTGTCAACCCCAGGATCATTGTTGACAACACAGTGAAATGGTATCATTGCAGAATACGTAAAAGCATTAAATGTAGTATATTTGTCACCATACACACCTAGTGAAATGTCTCATGACATTTATTACAATCAGAAAACAGCGGAAAGTACAATGCGTAGGGACTCCATCTCAGCCACAGGCAGTCGATGTAGTCCACATGACCTCACTCCTACGGTTCGCCATAGTAGTCGTAATCATCACCTTCGTCTTCATGGAACTCTGTTGTCAACAAAATTATTGCAATGAGTACATTACGTACTCAACATGCCTCCCTCGGAGAGGACCTAATAGCTACATGTGGCTTCAACGGAAGGCTGTATGGCCCATTTGCATAAAAGCTAATTTTGTTTGAAATAACATAGTAATTTGATAAAAACAGTTTTTGATGAAAACATGTTTTATCTCCAGAATAATTTTCATCAAAGTGAGGATCCTCAATCAACTCGCACTCTTCTTAGATTCCAATAATAGGGACAAAGAGGGAATAAGCAATACATGTCATGTACGTCAAGAAAGATTCATGTGTCGTCCATGACCGTGGACACGGCTATTCGAATAGTTTTACACTCTGCAGAGGTTGTACACTTTACCCACGCGACACAATCTCGTCTTGATGCCACTAGTGGCCGCTGGTATAGTACACCATTTGGTATACCGACAGGGAGATTGTGACGAGGTCTTTGGACTAGATCCCCCAAAGATGTGACATGCCCACCGGGTCTGGCGCACGGAACAGAGAGTACGTCCTCAAACCGGTCCCCCATCTGTGCCGAGGATACTCCTTGCAAGGCAGCTATCCCATCTGCGGTACGGCGACATCGACACCTAAGGCTGACTAGCTTACTTGACCAAGCCAGTGCCCATATAGCATGTGGTTGTACTGTTATCACAATCTTCAAATCCAAGACTCATTAGGCCTTATGCGGCACGGACGACTGATTGTCCCCTTCAACTCGTGAAGGGCAGCCAATCGCTCCTTCAATCCTTGATTCAGCTGTCGCCTGCACCAGTATTCAGATGATAAGTTTCACCCAGAGTAGAAGAGGATAGAGAAGGTCAACAAGGGCCAACTAGCCTAGCTCAGCGATAAGTTTCAAGTGTCAATGACCCAAGGTCATTCAACAATGGACCTATAGGATAATAAGCATGGCTATGCATTTCTACTCTACCTCAATACTATAATTCTACAAGCGGATCAAGGTAATCTGTCAATCGACATGCTATCTACGAGAATAAAAAGCATGCATGTAGTAACCATAAAACACAATGCAATTTTGTAAAGCATAGGATAAGTATGATCAAAGAAGGAGGCATGCCTTCATTGTTGAGTCCTTCTTCAGTAACCTGTTCTGTCCTTGTCCAACATCGTCACTCCCTACTCGTCGTTAAGATAGCAAATGGAAAACAAAATAAATACCAAAACAATAGTAAATCCAAATAACATCCAAAAGAAGTTAAGAGTGGATGATAGCAAGATATTGATAAAGATGGAGATTTGGAAATGATGTTGCACAATTGGAACGTAAGAGAGACGATTCAATGAAGTGACAGGGTTAGGTTGACATAGCTGAGGAAGGCTTGGTGATCAAGACTAACATTCTAATATGAACTATGATATTGACCATAGGTAGTGCCTACTACACATCACGACTAACTATATAGAAAACTACTGTATAACCAACACAATGGCAACAACACACATGGAATGGAACCAACGTATGCATTTTAACTACACAATCACATCATGGTATGATAAAGGTAAAGGTTAACCAAAAATAAATATTTTGAATGGTTAATAGCACCCAAACATATACATCAACTATATAACAATTGGAAAGCAAGTGTTCCATACAAAACAAACACACATTCCAAACCATAGTAGTTAATCAATGAAACCTCATACAACACACAAGAGTTGAGTTGAATCTAGGTCTAGTCCTCAAACAGTAGTAAACCACACATCGAATAAATGAATAACAATTGTCATAGACGTGACATGATAATACAAGGTAATGTAGCCTTGTATTACCATGGATATTTAAGGGTAACAATTAACCACAAATAAATATTTAGACACTTCTAAATATTTATAATGGCTAACATCAAGGAGAATTCAAACGTCAATCACAACAACTATTGAAACACTTCTGTAACAAGATCAACTCAATACTATGGTGAAGCTAATTAAACAACGAAATAATAAGACACATATCTTACAAGGCATGTGAATCTAGAATCATAAATAGGTCTTAATTAATAAAACAACATCAAATATACAAGTGATCATGGAAGACACTGAACTAGAGTATGCTCTTAATAATAAAGAACAACTAATACCCAATAACCACTAGCAATAAGATTACCAGCACATGCTTAAAACAACAAGCAACCTATGCACAGTAAGCATCTGAGGAAGGCCAACTCAACTAACATGAAAGGTAAACTATACTGTCCATGTGATGAATTGTGGCGAAATGTGCCAAACACCATAATACTAACATGAAACAAAGGCAATCATATTTTAAAGAACACAAGGAACTAAGTACTCAACCGTAGCACATGGAACATAATAAGACATGAATGATCGCTAGACATACAACAATGCAACAACTAGATATACTAGATATGATGCTAAGTATGGAGATGATCGTCACACAAGTTGCCAAACTATGCTACCAATAGAACACAACTCACAACAATGAGATAACTTAGTTGATATCAACTAACATGAATATCAACAATGGTAAGAGCACACAAGCTTACATACTTGTCATGTCATATAAGCATATGGACATACCATACTAAACATTTAGGAAAGTTAGAAAACCAGATCATGACATCAAGCGATGTACTATACTAGCATGAGTAACAAAATGACACGCACTTCTATTTGTTACAATCTATAGTAGCAAAGACATAAGATACATCACTAGGCATGATCTAATACATGAATTTCTATAAAACCTAGTTATACAATCACAACACTGTAGCGTGGTATTGATCAACTAAGTAGGGACCCTTCTTAATTAAAATGTATGAAATCATAAACTACTAACATGTAACTCTAGCAAGTGAAGTCTAACCATATGTGTGATCATAAAGTACAAACTATCTATCATATAACACATGAATTGGTACACACACGCTACAGAGTCTAGTCATGCAATCACAACATCGAGTGTGGTATTGATCAAGCACCAAACTTACTTAAACATATGAGACCATAAAATATTAGGAAGTATCTATTAACAAACAAGGCTAACCATATTTGCACGAACCCACAATACAAGTAACAATCCTATAATACATGGGAATCATACAATAAAACATGCATTCAAGTTTGAGCAAGTGCTAACATGGCATGGTATTGTCCTAGGTAAATAAAACACGTCGAATAATTATCAAGATGTAATAAACTAACTTCTATGCCAGAAGAAATAAATTCTACAAAGGAACACAATATAACCATGACATAAAAGCATCTAACCATAGAATAATGGGTAACAAACATCTACAAAACAAGAGGATCAACTAGGCAAAAATATGTTATGCGACAAAGAACCACAATGAATTTGTTTGCAAACAAGAAATCATTTCATTTAACTTCTAGCATAAAGGAACTATGCCACAACATGTACAAACAATATATAAACATCCATCATAGACATGGCAATGATTTCGAACCAATAAAACAACATGTGACATACATGGCTTGGACTAGGATTACTAGGATTATGATTAGCTCAATCATCAAAAGTACTAAAATAGCATAGGCTCAATTCTAAAATATAACACGACATATTCATTCGTCAACTAGTAGAAGGAAACTATACGTCTCATCTAATTTAGATAAACAACCACCTACAATATGGTATGAATACTAAGCACAATAGTACACGCATGCAACAAGGATGAAAACAATTCTAGAGACCGTACCTATGATATCCGCACGTTCTAAATAATTAAACAAGACATATACAATAATATTTAGTCACCCATACAAACTCTAGATTAAAAATACCAAATACTAAACATGCCAACAATTCACCAAAATCATTACATAATCATAAAATATGACTATACATAGTTACACAAAATATCAAGCCAAAACAATACGTGCAACTATTTAAAAAAATGTAAAACAAATCTAGTGAATCATATGTAAATCCTACAATTATGAAATAATTAGGAGCGACTCATAGGCATATCACGAACATATGAAAATTAACATATCTACACAAAGTTCATTACACATAAAAATCCATCGATCTCGATGAAACAAATACATAAAAAAATCTATTCAAAAACTTGATTGACCAAACTAGCAATCTAGCGCCACCACAAGGTTTCTATGGACATAAGACTTATTTGACATGTTGAACACAAGATCATTCCACGCATAGAAAATAAAAAAACAAGCCAAAGCCATCACATCGAAATATGTTTTGGACAAACGGGGCCAACGAGATAGATAAGTTGAAACATGATGTCTATGAGATACTACGAGTGATGCTGAGAAGGTGTGCATGAGGAATTGTATAGAGGCTCACCGAGTTGGACGGAACGGTGTAGTGAACTTGACAAACAGTGTACACGCACATGTGAAATTCTTCGCGTGTGGTCGATGGAACGAGTTCTTTCTTCTCTGAATGGAGCCGCGACATGAAGGAGTATCATCTGGCGCAAAGACATGGATGGACATGCTTGGAGTCGCCGGGAGCAAGCACCGGCATCCATGGAGCTTCACAAGTTCATGGAGATGTCTTGGAGAGATGAGGAAGGGAGAGGGCAGAACAGGTGATGGGATTGGAGGAGGAGATCAAGACGCACTTCTCCATATATTCAGAACTTTAAACGGTTGAGAGTAGAAGGAATTAGAGGAGGGCTTCATTCATGGTTGTAGGTTTTTCTTCTCTGTAGGGTGTGCGTCCTGGGTGAAGAGGGAGATGAAGTGATCGAGGAAAAAGAGGAGGTGGAGGCGCATGATAAGGCCTTTCGGTTTTGGAAACTGATGGGTTTATGGGAATTAAAAGGAAAGGAAGAATCATGGCTGTTGACGTTTCTTTCTCTGTAAGTTTGTGAGCGTACAGAGGAGAGGAGGAGAAGCGTTAGTTGGCCAGAGATATGGGCCAAGTGGATCGAAGCCCATTGGGAGAGGAGGGGAGGAGAAAAACAAGAGGAGAGAAATAAACGGGCTAGGACCATGCGACTTAGACAGGAAAAAAAAAGGTTAAACCCAGGGAAGAGAAGGAGAGACGTTGGACCGATCAAATTTGGCCCAGAGTTTGAGACAGGAAAAACTAGGAAAATTTAAAGATGGAAAAGAAGCTCAAACAAATATCAAACAGATTTCAGAAAACCAAAGTAAAGTCAAAGGCACATATTTAAATATGCCAAAGAAGAGAAAATAGAGCCCGACTAAAAGAAAAGAAGTAAACTCAAATTTTAATTTAGGTTCACATTTGTTCAAATTAAATCCTCCAAATTTAGAAAACGTAATTTATGCTTTGTTAACAAATAAAACAAACGAAATTTTATCCCCCTAATTCTGGAAAACTTTTTCTTAAACATTCCGAGAATCGGGATGTTACAAAAGAAAGGTAAATAAATTGCAGCAAGGTATTTTTGGGTTTTGGTTTATAGATCTGAAAATATATGATGGAAAATAGACCCGGGGGCCATAGGTTTCACTAGAGGCTTCTCTCTTGAAAGAAAGCATATGGTGGGTAAACAAATTACTGTCGAGCAATTGATAGAAAAGCGCAAAGTTATGACGATATCCAAGGCAATGATTATGAATATAGGCATCACGTCCGTGTCAAGTAGATCGACTCCTGCCTGCATCTACTAATATTAATCCACGCATCGACCGCTATCCAGCATGAATCTAGGGTATTAAGTTCATAAGAACGGGGTAACGCCTTAAGTAAGATGGCATGATGTAGAGGGATAAACTCAAGCAATATGATGAAAACCCCATCTTTTTATCCTTCATGGCAACAATACAATACGTGCCTCGCTACCCCTACTTTGTCACTGGATGAGGACACCGCAAGATTGAATCCAAAACTAAGCACCTCTCCCATTGCAAGAAGAACCAATCTAGTTGGCCAAACCAAACCGATAATTCGAAGAGAAATACAAAGATATCAAATCATGCATATAAGAATTCAGAGAAGACTCAAATAAGTTCATAGATACTCTGATCATAAATCCACAATTCATCGGATCTCGACAAACACACCGCAAAAGAATATTACATCAGATGGATCTCCAAAAACATCAAGGAGAACATTGTATTGAAGATCGGAGAGAGAGAAGAAGCCATCTAGCTACTAGCTATGGACCCGTAGGTCTGTGCTAAACTACTCATGCTTCATCGGAAGGGCAATAGAGTTGATGTACAAGCCCTCCGTGATCGAATCCCTCTCCGGCAAAGTGCCAAAAAAGGCCCCAAGATGGGATCTCACGGGAACAGAAGGTTACGGCGGCAGAAAAGAATTTTGGTGGATGCTTCTGGTCGTTCGGGAATATTTGGGAATTTATAAAGCTGGAATTAGGTTTAGGGGACCTCCGAGGGGCCCACAAGCCCTTAGGGCGCCCCCCTAGGGCGCGCCCCTGAGGCTTGTGGCCTCCTCGGGGATCTTCTGGCCCCCTCTCCAAGTTACATGGGTGTCTTCTGGTCCAAGAAAAATCATCGCAAAAGATTTATTCCTTTTGGACTCCGTTTGATATTCCTTTTCTGTAAAACTCAAAAACAAGGAAAAAACATAAATTGGCACTCGGCTCTAGGTTAATAAGTTAGTTGTGACGCCCGGATAATGAAGCTAGAGTAAACTCTGCTAATGATGCCACGTCACCTCGATTACTATTGCTAATCTCGCGTTAGTTCGAAACCGATTCAAATTCAAATTCAAAATAAAGGCAAACCTCAAAAGTTTTCAAATATTAAAACCAAAATGTTCGGGTTGTGCCAGTTAATGCATATGTGATTAGGGTGAAGAAACCACATTTTTATAAAATATTTAAATGCACTAAAGTAACTTAAAAAGTAGCAAAAACAACTATTTAAATGCTCCTTAAATAATAAACAAATACAAATTACTTATTTAAAGTGCCAAATTATTTATGACAGAGATATAGTTAATATTATAATTTTAGGTTTAACTTTATTATTTCATGACACTAATGTAAAATAAAACAGTAAAGTAAAATTATATAAAAAGAAATAACAGAAAAAGAGAAAAGGGAAAAACAAAAAAACAAAAAGAAACTAACTAACCTAACCTACTGGGCACTTGGCCCATCTAGAAAGCTCAGGGCCCAGCCGCCCCCACCAGCGAGCTAACCCTAGCCGATCCCTCGCTCGATCCCCATCTCTCCCCACTCCTCCCGTCTGATTCACTCGATCCCCCCCCCCCCCCCCCCCCCACCCTCGTGCTGCCAGGACAGGAGATAGCGCTCACGCTCGATCCCATGCTCGCTCGGTCCCCTGTCGCCGAGTTGTGCCGCCCTGAAGCCCCTCCTGCCGTCCTCACGGCCATGGCGTCCACTGGACTGCGCGGCGACCCCTCAACTGGATCTCCCTCGCCCAAGCCGACGACATCGTTCACTGACGTGCCATCGTGCCGCTGCTACGGCGCCGCCCCGGCCTCCCCGAGCTTCTCCTCGACAGCCCCGTAGTGAGCTCCGGTCCTCCGTGACCTCTCCCATGTCTCCTCCGCACCCCGTAACTTGGTTATAGACAAGGCCGTGCTCTTTGCGCCGCGTCTCGCTGCCGTCGTCGCCTCGCCCGTGTCGCGCCACATCCGTCCGCGCCTACTGCCGTTCTGATGCCGCTGCCTGCCGCTGCCGTAGCTACCCGCGCACGCCCGTAGCTCGCCCCGCTAGCTCGATCGCATCCGTGTTCCACGCCGCCGCTGCACTATTCCAAGCTCAGGACACCGCAAACCTCGACTCGGCGTCGCTGGACCTTCCCCGCACCTACTGCCCCCACCATCCACTTCGCGGCGACTCCGGCTGTCCAACGCGGCCCGCCGCTTCACGAACTGTCGCCGGAAACGGCCGGACGGCCAACTCCAGCGCCCTCGGCCTCGCCGACGTTAACCTGCTGATGTGGCGTCATTAAGCAGTTAATTAAGCCACTAATTCCCCATGACAATGGACCCCACCGTCCTAATGAACCTCATTGGAGTTAATTAAAACTCTGTTAAATAAACCACTCAATGACACATGGGGCCCACCAACTAATTAAATTGTGTAGATTAACTCTAATGCAAAACTGAGTCTATGACATGTGGCCCCCACCTAATTTTTTAAATTAATTAAACTCTTAATTTACACTGTCTCTATGATAGTTGGGTCTCACCAGCCAGTTTCACCGGTTAAATGTTGACTGGGTCAACTTTGCTGACTGGATCCCTTGGCCCCACTGTCATACGGTAGCACTAGGTAACAAAAGTTTATTCTGCTTTTATTTTCGAATTAAAATTAATCCTGTAATTTAGAAATTCAATAAAACTTTAAAAAATTAATAGAAAATAAACCGTAAATCAGATGAAAATACTTTGTACATGAAAGTTGCTCAGAACGACGAGACGAATCCGGATACGTAGCTCGTTCGTCCGCCACACAACCTTAGCATAGTAAACACACAACTTTTCCCCTCCGGTTCATCTGTCCGAAAACACGAAACACCGGGAATACTTTCCCGGATGTCTTACCCACTTCAGCGGTATCACTACTACTGCGTTAGGTCACCTCTAGCACCGCGTATTGCCATGTTACGCTTTGTGATGCTTTGTTTGCTCTGTTATTTGTTCTGTTCCCCTTCCGTTACTTCTTTCCGGTAGACGCCAAGACTGCCGGTGACCCCCAGTTCGACTACGGTGTTGACGACCCCTCCTTCTTGCCAGAGCAACCAGGTAAGCCCCCTCCCCCTTGATGACCAGATATCGCCTATTCCTTCTCTCTACTGCTTGCATTAGAGTAGTGTAGCATGTTACTGCTTTCGGTTAATCCTATTCTGCTGCATAGCCTGTCATTGTTGCTATAGTTGTTACCCTTGCCTGCAATCCTAAATGCTTAGTATAGGATGCTAGTATTCCATCAGTGGCCCTACAATCTTGTCCGTCTTCCATGCTATACTACTGGGCCGTGATCACTTCGAGAGGTGATCACGGGCATATGCTATATACTTTATACTGTTACATTACTTATGATGCTGTTCGGAGATGGGGGCTGAAGGGGCAGGTGGCTCCATCCCGGTAGAGGTGGACCTGGGTTCCCGACGGCCCCCGACTGTTACTTTGTGGTGAAGCGACAGGGCAGGTTGAGACCACCTAGGAGAGAGGTGGGTTGGCCCTGGTCGGCGTTCGCGGATACTTCAATTAACACGCTTAACGAGATTTTGGTATTTGATCTGAGTCTGGCCACTGGCCTATACGCACTAACCAACTACACGGGAACAGTTATGGGCACGCGACGTCGTGGTATCAGCCGAAGCCTTCGTGACGTCAGCGACTGAGCGGCGCGTGCCGGGTTGGACCGCGTAACGCAACTTCCTTTGAAATGGAGGTTGCTAGGTCTGCTCTCCGGCCGCCCACGTAACGTGCAGGTGTGCAATGGGCCCAGACCCCTTCACGCATAGGATTTAGACCAGTGTGCTGATCTCTCTGTTGTGCTTAGGTGGGGCTGTGACGTGTTGATCTTCCGAGGCCGGGCATGACCCAAGAAAATGTGTCCAGCCAAATGGGGTCGAGCGTGTTGGGTAATGTGATGCACCCCTGCAGGGAAGTTTATCTATTCGAATAGCCGTGATCCTCGATAACAGGACGATCCGGAGTTGTACCTTGACCTTATGACAACTAGAACCGGATACTTAATAAAACACACCCTTCCAAGTGCCAGATATAACCCGGTGATCGCTCTCACACAGGGCGACGAGGAGAGGATTGCCGGGTAGGATTATGCTATGCGATGATACTTGGTGAACTTACCATCTACTCTCTTCTACATGTTGCAAGATGGAGGCTGCCAGAAGCGTAGTCTACGACAGGACTAGCTACCCCCCTCTTATTTTGGCATTCTGCAGTTCAATCCACCGATATTGCCCCTTTACACAGATACCCATGCATATGTAGTGTAGATCCTTGCTTGCGAGTAGTTTGGATGAGTACTCACGGTTGCTTTTCTCCCTCTTTTCCCCCTTTCCATTCTACCTAGTTGTCGCAACCAGATGCTGGAGCCCAGGAGCCAGACGCCACCGTCAACGACGACTCCTACTACACCGGAGGTGCCTACTACTACGTGCAGGCCACTGACGACGACCAGGAGTAGTTTAGGAGGATCCCAGGCAGGAGGCCTGCGCCTCTTTCGATCTGTATCCCAGTTTGTGCTAGCCATCTTATGGCAACTTGTTTAACTTATGTCTGTACTCAGATATTGTTGCTTCCACTGACTCGTCTATGATCGAGCACTTGTATTCGAGCCCTCGAGGCCCTTGGCTTGTATTATGATGCTTGTATGACTTTTTTATTTTTAGAGTTGTGTTGTGATATCTTCCCGTGAGTCCCTGATCTTGATTGTACACGTTTGCGTGTATGATTAGTGTACGATTGAATCGGGGGCGTCACAAGTTGGTATCAGAGCCGACTGCCTGTAGGAATCCCCCTTCCACACTCCTTGGCCGAAGTAGAGTCTAGTCACTGAAAGCTGTTTTACTAACATGGATGTGTGGCTTACGGGCCCACGTCGCCATTGGGTGGTATTAGGATCTTTTACTTCTCGTCTATACTCTGGGACTCTTATCTCTCTTCTACTCGGGTTAAAGGGTTTTACTAACTCTAACTCTAGGTTCTCGTAACTGCTTCCTCCCGGGGAGCCACTCGATAAAGATGATCGCTTGATGCACTAGAAGATTCCGAAGTTACTCTCCTATGTTCCCTCGATACTTTGTGCCATCGCTTTTGCAATTCCATTCCATCGATAAACCCCAATGGATAACCAAGCACACTTTCCATTCATACAATCATTCCCCGTTGATCTTGTTATTACAAGATACCCCAAAATTCTCTCTTATATTTCGAGAATACTTTGTGCCTACTGCCTTGCAGTTCTTTGCCACATGAATACCCCTACGGATAATTTCTCGCACTTAGCGACTATCCGCTCATCCCCAGTTGTTCAGGTGTTTCACAAAAGTCCTCAAAATACTATTCAATCCTCCGAAAATCCTTAGCAGCTTATTGCTCTGCAAATACTTGTCTTCTTGCATTATGGATGCTTCTCATATGTTCGGCAATATTCATTAGTCTCCTTTGACACTGTCATTTTGATCCTATTGATTCAACATGAGTGCGAATGCACACAATCATCAGTTGACCCTTTTAAATTATCTTTCCGGCTCAGATGTCATTTTGAACATGAGCTGGTTATCGACCAATCAAATTGCCGTCGATTTACCCCTAAGTCTGTTCAACTTATCCATTCTTAATCAGACCGTTGGCTTTTGATCCCTTGATTTGGAAATGATGATTCCTTTGCATTTGATCTTTGAATTAGTCAGTTGTTTCTATAATCCGATGCCCTTTCGTTCCTTCTTCCTCTAATAGAGTACCGATGCTCGCATCATATCCCTTATGGACCACCAGATCCTTTATTGGATTTCATCCGACAACATCCTTCATAGTCAATAACCCCGTGAGCCTTTTCTCGGATACGTAATGCCTTTGGTAAATAGTATCCTCTGCCTCTCAACCATGCTCTACTGTCGAGCTTGTGTAATTTACTCCTGAAGTTTGCGTTATATGTTCCTAAGATGCCACGATGGGTTGAACCTATGCCTTCCTTAATATTTGTGAACTCGAAAGTTTTCACGAGTCATACTCTTTTGGTATTTTGCCAGATAAAATTTCAACACCACAACTTCTTTGAAAGTGAGAAGTGAATGAAAGGTTATGCATTGGAGAAGTGGGAGTCGACCTTGAACTTTGTGTTCATGCCCATGGACACGATGTAGATCGTATCATTGAAGCTTCTCTTCAATTAAATATTCCCTTGGTATAAGTTCATCTTCTATCTGGGATCTGGCCTTTTGCAATTGTGGTTCCGGCCATGTTCTCCTTTTAAATACCATTTCTTGGACAAGTTGAAGTACTTGTCTTCTACAGAGCAATACCCCAGTCCAACATCTACTTTGATTAGTCGTCGAGTATTACCCCCTGGTATCTCGAGATTATTACGGAACATCATAACTTGTTATGAATTTTCCATCAAGTACTACATTCTCACCGATTCCAATTTTTCCTGGGTTCTGAGTGGTTAGTCACTCGAGTACACCGATAACTGAATCGTGTCCATTCTACAATTCAACCATTCTTAGCTATCTTCCTTGCTTACGAGTTTGTACCCAATCACTTCATTCCTAGCCTGATTGGCTATATCATTATCGTGCTGATTTTAACTGTGCTACTTGGCCCTTATTCCCGAAGCACAACTCTCGATGATGAGCTAAGCTTAAGTCGATCTTCCTCATCATTTCTCCTTGAACAGAAAACTTGATTTCGGGTTTGTGTCATACCCATGGTTATAATAACATTTCGCTTCATCATTCCTTAAATTTGATGTCATCGCCGATGGATTACATCTTCATGAACTCTCGACAAATGTTTCCAGAATATCAATCGAATCCATGATGAGAGATATCATCCTTTCCCCCTTGATGATTGTGTTAACATCAACAAAATTCTTGCATTTCCGCAACACAAAACTTGTTATAGTTTTGCGTTGTACCTTGAGTTCCTTGCTATCTGACTTATGTTATGCTCTACCTTGGAGTATTACCATCTTTTATGTCAAGAAGGCCGTGAGAATTGCTCCGCCTCTTAAAATTTCTTGGTATAGTGATACTTCTCACCATCACCATTCTTTCTTGGTCCCAATGTTGATTCTAACCGGAATACCAACAAGTGAACAATGATGCTTGGATTCTGTACTCCTAGCAACCCTATTTGCATTGGAGTTAATGGTCAACAGTTCATTCTTAGACTATTGGATAATGAATCACCATTCTAACATTGATCGTGCTACCTAAGCACATATGTCGGGTGCACCTTTCAACCATTTTTAATTGTGTATGATTTCCTCGAGCATACATCATTACATCATTTGATCTGACTAATGATATCTCCTTGTTCACATAATTGTGGAAACCCATCTTTTGGAAGTCTCGATGAATTGTCGCTGAGTTCATCAGCTACCTCCTTATCCCTTCATTTGTTTAATGAAGAGCTCTTGTTTCAAAACTCACTTCCATAGTACATTTCCCGAGAATCTTACAAGGTCGTCTCGTCAATTTGTGTTGCACCTTTCCTTCTCAGGCATCCTGAGTCTGAGGTATCCCGCCACCTATCAGAACTGAATCTCGGTCTGATATGATGGTTGGAACATATTTCCAAGAGTTATAACAATGGTCTTTATATGACCCGGTAAGGTGGTGTCATACCTAGCCCACCTGGCCGGAGGCCCTATTGTTATAGTTCCCTTTAGCAATGTTATCCATTCTTCCATGAGGAAACTGTAAGACTTATTCTACAAGTTGTTCCTGATGAATCCTTCGTGTATCGAAAGTACGAACTTTGCTTGAAGACCATGTCAATGCTATCTCGAAGCATGTCTATGGTACTCCGTTTTTCAACAAGAACATTTGAAGCCCAATGCTAAATGTTTCTTGCTCAATTATCCAAACACCGTTGTATGGGTAATGTCATGAAATTTCTCTCCCCTTACCTAAAGAGTTTTCTACATTATATCCTGTCATGGATATCATGCTCTGCTTGTCCTTGGGAAGGATATATCCTTGAAATATGTGTTTAAACACATTTTCCTTTCCATTGTTCTGTTTAATCTGATAATTGTATTTTCCTTTCCATTGGTTGGTTTAACGTTTCTTGTGATCTATATGATCTAAGCAGTAATATTCTCCTGCTTATGTAAACACCTCGGTGTACAACTTTATCAGTAAGACCCTTTTACTATTGTTGATGACATTCCGGTAACCACCGATGGACGAGAACTTTGCCTATTGGTCCGCCTCGTCCTAACGAGCAGGAAAATGGTTCTCTTCGTCCCTCGCCCTTGGTACCGACGTTGTTGCCGACATAATCGACAGGCTACGCTCTGACAGGCCTTGCTTGCATGAGCACGCAAGACGTCTCCGCCCTTCCTACTTTTAACCCACATGGTGGGCCCATAACCCACAGTTCCACAGGATCGAAACCTGACTCTCCTATACCCCCTATTTCCAAACTTATTCCTCGCGCTTGGCTTCGTATGTAATTCACGAGTCACCATCCTATCGATGATCTATTCTGGTATCAGACGCAATACTTATTTTTGTTGCTCTCAACCCCTTTCACACTTTGTTTCAGTCAACGAATGATTGACTACCTGCTTGAAACTTCCCATGATACCTCCTTACTTTGCTCTCGATATTTTTCTTAAGTTTCAATTCGAGAGTTACTTTCCGCCACCTCCCCCCGATGTTATCGACCAGATAGTCAACCATGCAGAGGTCCGTTCTTCTGGAATACCCACCCTTTATTCTTTCGTAAGTACGATGGAGTTCCCGAAGAAAGGATGTCGACTTCATCATGATGACCTCAAGTAGAGAAATGAAGACATCAAAGTAATTGATTGACCTCTTCGAGAAGAGCTACCAAGACCGAGAAGACTCGTTAGAATTTCATAACCAGAACTTTCCCCCCTACACAACCTCTTAAATCTCGGGACGAGATTTCTTGTAGTGGAGGAGAATTGTGACGCCCGGATAATCAAGCTACAGTAACCTCTGATAATGATGCCACGTCACCTCGATTACTATTGCTAATCTCGCGTTAGTTCGAAACTAATTCAAATTCAAATTCAAAATAAAGGCAAACCTCAAAAGTTTTCAAATATTAAAACCAAAATGTTCGGGTTGTGCCAGTTAATGCATAGGTGATTAGGGTGAAGAAACCACATTTTTATAAAATATTTAAATGCACTAAAGTAACTAAAACAGTAGCAAAAACAACTATTTAAATGCTCCTTAAATAATAAACAAATACAAATTACTTATTTAAAGTGCCAAATTATTTATGACACAGATATAGTTAATATTATAATTTTAGGTTTAACTTTAGTATTTCATGACACTAATGTAAAATAAAACAGTAAAGTAAAATTATATAAAAAGAAATAATAGAAAAGGAGAAAAGGGAAAAACAAAAAAACAAAAAGAAACTAACTAACCTAACCTACTGGGCACTTGGCCCATCTAGAAAGCTCACGGCCCAGCCGCCCCCACCAGCGAGCTAACCCTAGCCGATCCCTCGCTCGATCCCCATCTCTCCCCACTCCTCCCGCCTGATCCACTCGATCCCCCCACCTCGTGCCGCTAGGACAGGAGAGAGCGCTCACGCTCGATCCCATGCTCGCTCGGTCCCCTGTCGCCGAGTTGTGCCGCCCCGAAGCCCCTCCCGCCGTCCTCACGCCGGAGCCCTCCTCCTCGCGGCCATGGCGCCCACTGGACTGTGCGGCGCCCCCTCAACTGGATCTCCCTCGCCCAAGCCCACGACATCGTTCACTGTCGCGCCATCGTGCCGCTGCTACGGCGCCGCCCCGGCCTCCCCGAGCTTCTCCTCGACACCCCCGCAGTGAGCTCCGGTCCTCCGTGACCTCTCCCATGTCTCCTCCGCACCCCGTAACTTGGTTATAGACAAGGTTGTGCTCTTTGCGCCGCGACTCGCTGCCGTCGTCGCCTCGCCCGTGTCGCGCCATGTCCGTCCGCGCCTACTGCCGTTATGATGCCGTTGCCGTAGCTACCCGCGCACGCCCGTCGCTCGCACCGCTAGCTCGCTCGCATCTGTATTCCACGCCGCCGCTGCACTGTTCCCAGCTCAGGACACCGCAAACCTCGACTCAGCGTCGCTGGACCTTCCCCGCACCTACTGCCCCCACCATCCACTTCGCGGCGACTACGGCTGTCCAACGCGGCCCGCCGCTTCACGAACTGTCGCTGGAAACGGCCGGACGGCCAACTCCAGCGCCCTCGGCCTCGCCGGCGTTAACCTGCTGACGTGGCATCATTAAGCAGTTAATTAAGCCACTAATTCCCCATGACAATGGACCCCACCGTCCTAATGAACCTGATTGGAGTTAATTAAAACTCTGCTAAATAAACCACTCAATGACACACGGGGCCCACTAGCTAATTAAATTGTGTAGATTAACTCTAATGCAAAACTGAGTCTATGACATGTGGCCCCCACCTAATTTGTTAAATTAATTAAACTCTTAATTTACACTGTCTCTATGACAGTTGGGTCCCACCAACCAGTTTCACCAGTCAAATGTTGATTGGGTCAACTTTGCTGACTGGGTCCCTTGGCCCCACTGTCATACACATAGGCTAGGTTAGCACTAGGTAACAAAAGTTTATTCTGCTTTTATTTTCAAATTAAAATAAATCCTGTAATTTAGAAATTCAATAAAACTTTAAAAAATTAATAGAAAATAAACCGTAAATCAGATGAAAATACTTTGTACATGAAAGTTGCTCAGAACGACGAGACGAATCCGGATATGTAGCCCGTTCGTCCGCCACACATCTCTAGTGTGGCACCCTGGCTCAGAGAAACCGGAACGGCCCGTATTCCAGCCCAGAGATCGAGGAAAAGTCTCTGAAATACGACACTGCTTGACATAGAACAAATCAACTCTTATTACAAGAATAATAATTACACGGGTCTGATGTTACAAAGAAGCACATCAGCACGACGACACTACGCCTGCGATGCTATACTTGCTCTATGCTAGCAGCGGAACAACTCGTAGCAGTGGAACAACGACGAAGGTGGTGAACTCCACTCCGCAGGGACTCTGGCTGGGACACGATCTAGCTCACACGGCAACCACAAACAAACAATCATGGCATCACCTGCAATCTGGCATGACACGCCAGGTCAGTACATTGAATGTACTTGCAAGCTCACAACAACCATAAACATCAAGGCAAAACAATAACATAGCATTTAATAGGTTAATTAAATTAACAACTATTATGATGAAACAACTACTAAGCCTGGGATGAAACTAATACAATGCTAATAAATCACCATCTCAGATCTCCATAACCATATCTCTCTTGGCTAACCGGCCAAGCAGTATACCATCTCGATCACCTCGTGATGAAATCCAAACAGTGATCTTTCCGGCGATCACAATCACGACCAACACTTGGTCTCAGACGTCATCATCAACATCCTGCCAATCTGTACTACTCAACATATCAACATATATATCAACATATAAATCACCTATAAGTCATTCCGTCATGTGAGTGTTGATCGAACGGTGGGACCTAATACAGACGCGACTATCGATAGATTAAATACACTCTGCAGAGGTAGCGCACTCTACCCACACCACAGAACTCATGGCCTCGCACTCCCATTCGGGTGGACCAACGGCGTTCCGACAAAACCGATCTACTGCCATGACACTCTCCCGTCCACTCCGACCAACACCCCTTCTGGGTTTAGTCCTGGGTGGCCCCGTGTCTACCAAAGACACAACGACCACCGTCGTGGTTAAAACATAAATGTCCCAAACGGGGACAAAAAGGCGCCTAAAAACAACTACGGGCACACAAGGTTATGTCCGCCTACCTGATCAGGGTAGCGCGCACCCATAACCTTCCCTCGTTGGAGGCACCGGTGAGAGGCACGGCAATAGACCGCATTAGGGCCTCCCCATAAGGCAAATGTGGTTGCACTGGAAAAGCCCGGTTCGGTGGCACCTGACCAACTTAATGACGGAATTTATCCCCAAAATATAACTATGATAACTGGTACTCCGATATCAACTATCAAACTAGAATCCAAATCATAGCAATATCCAACAAATAATCCAAGCATAATATCACCATCTCAAAACACTCCAAGGGTAGCACAACACTACTGTCATGATGAATCCGAAAACAATAATCCTACTACTCCAATAACAAGAATAAGGTTATTCGGCTAAGATCCACATGTAAACATCATCCCCAAAAATAATACTCCAAGCAACAGAACATCAACTAGCATCATGAAAATAATCATACTAACCACTAATAATCCAAAGGCAGCATGATATCTAAAGTAATACTCCAAAATATAATAACAGATACCATCATGAAAATAATCATAATATCCACTAAGAATCCAAAGGCACATGTCATCCACATACTCATCAAAAATATAATCCTAGAACTCCAAGCAATATCATGGCAATAGCAAGATCAAAACAATACTCTGAGAATGCCATGAACAATTCACAAGTAGCTAGAGCAATATTTTAAACAAGTTTAAATAAGGAAACCATGTCACTGCATTGCAATCATGCAAATGGAGGGTGTGGCTTGCCTGGGGTGGAAGAAATCACCGGGAGAAAATGCGAGAAACTCGCGGAAAGGATCGTCGGAAAACGGATCTCTCGGAGGGGGCAAAATGGTCATTTTCAGAATGTTAATACATGGTGAAAATGGTACCAACAGAACGGGCTCGACGAAACAAACAAGTGGGCTTTGGAATCACCTCATTTGGAGTTGGGAGTGAAAATATATGATAGTTTTTCTGCCAGGGACCCATTTGTAATAAAATCATCACAAACCGGCCCTCAGCCGGAAAAACAGAACGTGCACTAGGCAGAAATGCGCCTTCTCCTCTGGAAAATGTATTCCACGCTGAAATAGAAAGGAAATACGATTTCAGATCAGCGAAAGCGCATTCTGGTCTAAAGAAAGACGAAACTACGCTTTCGGGAAGCGAAGACGTAACTTGTGGATTACGCCTCCACTTATCCACGTCAGCGTACCTGGGTCAACGAGGCTGAGGCTGCCACGCGGGGCCCGTGAGGAGAAGAGGGCCTGCCTGGCCTCTGTCTTCTTTTTCCTCGTCCTGCTCCCCCACGGGACAGAGGAGGAAGGGGAGGGCGCGTCACCAGCGATGGGCCGGCCGGCTCCGGCCGTCTCCGGCGAGGGTGACGCCACCAGAGGGCTCGGGAGTCCACACCGCCTCCATTCAGAGAGGAAGCGGGCGCCGGGGAGAGCTAGGGTGGCTACAACCCGCGGCAACAGAGGGACGGGGAGGCGGAGACCGAATGAGGTAGCGGCGACCTGAGGCACTCCGGCGAGAAGCAGAGGGGGCGGGGAGGGTCGCCGGAGTGAGGGGCTTCTAATGGTGGTGGATATGAGGAGAGGGAGGGCTCGGCTCGCTCCAATCGAGGAGGAGACCCGAAGCGGCCATGGCGGCAATGGTGGTCGTGGAGGGCGACTCGAGCTCGGGGAAGTGGTCAGGGAGTCGTGGGGGAGTGGGTATAGGTCGCTGGTGAGGAGAAACGCACCCGTGACGGGCTTATATAGCCGCGGGGCGAGGAGGCCGAGCTGGCGTCGCCGCGGACGCGTGCCCGCGTGCATGAACTTGGAGGCAGGCGACGAGGGAGGCAGAGTGGAGTCTCTCACGGGGCAGAGGCGGCCAAGGGAGCACGGGGAGGATGACGACGGCTGTGACGCCCCCGATTTGACCGTACACTAATCATGCACGCAAGCGTGTACGATCAAGATCAGGGACTCACGGGAAGATAACACAACACAACTCTAAAACATAAATAAGTCATACTAGCATCATAATACAAGCCAGGGGCCTCGAGGGCTCGAATACAAGTGCTCGATCATAGACGAGTCAGCGGAAGCAACAATATATGAGTACAGACATAAGTTAAACAAGTTTGCCTTAAGAAGGCTAGCACAAAAGTAGCAACGATCGAAAAGGCAAGGCCTCCTGCCTGGGACCTCCTAACTACTCCTCGAAGTCGAACTCCATGTAGAATCATCCTCGGGATCTCTAGCTCCTGGACTCCAGCATCTGGTTGCGACAACCAGGTATAGAAAGGGGAAAATAGGGAGAAAAGCAACCATGAGTACTCATCCAAAGTACTCGCAAGCAAGGAGCTACACTACATATGCATGGGTATATGTGTAAAGGGCCATATCGGTGGACTGAACTGCAGAATGCCAGAATAAGAGGGGGATAGCTAATCCTGTCGAAGACTACGCTTCTGGCCACCTCCATCTTGCAGCATGTAGAAGAGAGTAGATGGTAAGTTCACCAAGTAGCATCGCATAGCATAATCCTACCCGGCGATCCCCTCCTCGTCGCCCTGTTAGAGAGCGATCACCGGGTTGTATCTGGCACTTGGAAGGGTGTGTTTTATTAAGTATCCGGTTCTAGTTGTCATAAGGTCAAGGTACAACTTCGGGTCGTCCTTTTACCGAGGGACACGGCTATTCGAATAGATAAACTTCCCTGCAGGGATGCACCACATAACCCAACACGCTCGATCCCATTTGGCCGGACACACTTTCCTGGGTCATGCCCGGCCTCGGAAGATCAACACATCGCAGCCCCACCTAGGCTCAACAGAGAGGTCAGCACGCCGGTCTAAACCCTATGCGCGCAGCGGTCTGGGCCCATCGCCCATTGCACACCTGCACGTTGCGTACGCGGCCGGAAGCAGACCTAGCCCCCTTAATACAAGCGCGAGCTTACGGTTCAATGCGGCGCGCGCCACTCAGTCGCTGACGTCAAAAAGAGCTTCGGCTGATACCACGGCGCCGAGTGCCCATAACTGTTCCCGCGTAGTTGGTTAGTGCGTATAGACCAAATGGCCAGACTCAGATCAAATACGAATATCTCGTTAAGCATGTTAAGTATCCGCGAACGCCGACCAGGGCCAGGCCCACCTCTCTCCTAGGTGGTCTCAACCTGCCCTGTCGCTCCGCCACAAAGTAACAGTCAGGGGCCGTCAGGAACCCAGGCCCACCTCTACCGGGATGGAGCCACCTGTCCTTTCAGCCCCCTCATCAGAATCACTTGCGGGTACTCAACGAGCCGACCCGACTTTAGTCACCACATGTGTCATGTATATAAAGTATATAGTATATACCCGTGATCACCTCCCTAGTGATCACAGCCCGATAGTATAGCATGGTAGACGGACAAGAGTGTAGGGCCACTTATGGAACACTAGCATCCTATACTAAGCATTAGGATAGCAGGTGAGGGTAACAACTGTAGCAACAATGACAGGCTATGCAACAGAATAGGATTAACCGAAATCAGTAACATGCTACACTACTCTAATGCAAGCAGTATAGAGAAGAATAGGCGATATCTGGTGATCAAGGGGGGGGGGGGCTTGCCTGGTTGCTCTGGCAAGGAGGGGTCATCGTCGACATAGTCGATCACAGGGGCTGCATCGGTCTCGGGGTCTACCGGAGAGAAGAGGGGGAAGAAACAGTAAATATAAAGCAAACATAGCATCACAAAGCATAACGTGGTAATACGACATGTCGGGTGTGACCTAACGTATGTCTACACGAATAGGTGAAGGGGGGAATTCAACCGGGAATGTTTTCCCGGTTCCGGACCTGTGCCAAACAGATGACCGGAGGGGGAAAGTTCCATGTTCAGCATGCTAGAGGCATGTGACAAATGAATAGACCGCGTATTCGGATTCGTTGGATTTTTCTGAGCAACTTTCATGTAGAAAACATTTCCATCCGAGTTACGGTTTATTTTCTATGAATTTTTAAAGATTAAAGTACTTTCTGGAATTATTAATATTAACAGAAAAGGAATTATGACGTCAGCAGAGTGTCAACATGACATCAGCAGGTAAACAGACCCGCTGATTGGTCAAACTGGCCAGTGGGTCCCGCATGTCATAGACAGAGGGCTAGTAGTGGGTTATTTTAATTGAACATGGGGGTTAATTAGCAGTTGGGCCCCACATGTCAGTGACTAATTAGTCTAACAAGTTAATTTTATTTATAAAAACGTTTAGTTAGCCTAATTAACAGACGGGGCCCACATGTCAATGCACAGTAACCGCGTTGACCAGAGTCAACGTGGTCAACTAGGCGCCGGGTCCCCCTGGCAGCCTCACTGGGGTGGCCCCCATAGGGCCACGTTGGCGCCAGGTCAGCACGGCGGCCGGAGCAACGCCGGCGACCAAAACGCACGGCGGCGTGCACGGGAGGCCGCCGGATTTGCGCTACGGTGGCTCAAATCGGACGCGGCTGGACTCGTTCGAACAAGAAGACGACGGCGAGGCGATCTGGGGTGGTGGCAGAGGCTGCGGTGGTCGGGAACGTCGACGGCGAGCGGCGAGGCGGACGCCGGACTTTGGTCGTCATCGGGATCAGGGCTGGGTGCGTTTGCGGGCAAACCAAGCGGCTAGATGAGGCCTACGCGGTGCGGTGAGCGCGATGGTGGCACGCACGTGACCCAAGGGTCACCGTGGCTACGCCGGCGACAAGCGCAAGCGGCGGAGTGTTCGGTCGTCAGTGGCATCGGCGGCTACGAAACGTGGGCGAGCTAACGGAGAGGGGGAGGAGAAGCGGGAGCTCACAGCGGAGCCATAGGGAGTGGCAGTGAGCTCGGGGAGGGCGCGAGGTAGCCGGAATCAGCGACGAACGCCGGCGATCCGAAGGTTGAAGACGAGCTCGTTCCGGTCGGAGTAGAGGCGCTCGGCTCGGTCCCGATGGCGTAGGCGACGTAGACGATGACGAGGAAGACGGTGAGCTCCAGATCGAGGCGCGGGAGGCACGGTGGCCACGGAATCGAGCGGCGACGGCGGCGAGCGTTTCGGGTGAGGTGGGGAACGAGAGAGGGAGAGGCACGCGGGGGCAAATGGATGAAGATGACGAGAGGGGAGGCCACGGTGGAGATCTTATCCACCCCGACGGCCTGTAGCGGCGTGGTCGGCTATGTGGGTTCGGCGGCGACGGCGGGCGCGCCTCGGTCGCTTGAACAGAGAACGGGGGAGAAGGAGGAGGCCGTGGTGGGTTGAGCTCTAGACACTGTGCACTTAGGCCTGTGCACAGTGGCCTTTTCTATTTTCCTTTTTTTATAGAAAGGGGTTTAGTAATATTTTGAGCTTCCATATGATTTTGCAAAAATGTGAAACTTGGTCACATAATTACTTTGCAATATCCAGCACTGCCACAAAAAGTTTGGGCATTTTTGGACTTCATTTGAATTTATTCAATAATGAAAAGGGCATTTTAAAGGCTGTTTTTGCTCTGTTAAAATGCATTAGGCCCATTTAGAAATGATGATGATGTTGTGTTCCTTAACAGTAAATAGTTTTTGATTATTTGCTAAAAGGTGAACATTTTTCCAACAAGTTTTGATCAACTTCATTTTGCACATGCAAATTGAATTTGATTGCAAAGTGGAATTTCAAATGAGATTTGAATCAAAGGTGATTAAGCACTGTTTTTAAGAATGATTAGCTTAATCATAGTGGGTTACCGTAGCATGACACTGAGGGTGTTACAAATCTCCTCCACTACAAGAAATCTCGTCCCGAGATTTTAAGGGGTGTAGTAAGGGGGAAAAACTCGGGAATGATGGAGCTCAACACATGATAGGTTCCTGGGGGCTATCTCAGTGAACATGGCATAGAGGCATCTCTCGAGTTGTAATTTAAGAAAGACGTCGAGAGCAAGGTAAGGAGTTGCAATAAGAAGCTTCAACCGGGTAGGCAATCGTTTGTTGCCCGAAATAGAGGGTGAATGGGATTCAGAGCAATGGGAATAATTATTGCGTCTGATACCAGAATAGACGTCTCTCGGAAGGTGTCTCGGGATTTTCATAAGAAGCCAAGCGTGAGGAGTAACTTTAGAAACAGGGGTGTATAGGAGAGTCAGGCTTCGATCCTGTGGAACTGTGGGTTATGGGCCCACCAATTGGATTAAAAGTAGGAGGAATGGTAACATCTTGCACGGTCATGGTAGCAAGGCATGTCAGAGGGTAGCCTGCCAGTTATGTCGGCAACAACGTCGGTACCAAGGGCGAGGGACGAAGAGAACCATTTTCCTGCTCGTTGAAACGAGGTGACCGATAGGCAAAGTTCTCGTCCATCGGTGGTTACCGGAATGTCACCAACAACAGTAACAGGGTCTTACTGACAGAATTGTACACCGAGGTGTTTGCACAAGCAGGAAATTAATACTGCTTAGATCATAATGATCACCAGAAACGTTAAACCAACCAATGGAAAGGAAAATATGATTATCAGATTAAACAGAACAATGGAAAGGAAAATGTGTTTAAACACATATTTCAGGGGTATATCCTTCCCAAGGACAATGGTTAGAAGAGAACCATTTAGCTTAGGGAAGAGGAAGTTCTTGACATTACCCAAACAACGGTGTTTGAATAATTGATAACGAAAATTTAGCATTGTGCTTCAAATGTTTTTATTGAAGATCGGAGTACCACAGACATGCTTCGAGATAGCATTGACATGGTCATTAGGTAAGATCAGGCTATGGATACACAAAGGATCCATCAGGAACAACTTATAGAGTAAGTCTTACAATTTCCTCATGGAAGAATAGCTAACCTTGCTAAAAAGGAAAACTTATAACAATAGGTCCTCCGGCCAGGTGTGTTAGGCATGACATCACCTTACCGGGTCATAAATAGACCAATGTTATAACTCTTGGAAATATGTTCCAACCATCATATCTGACCGAGATTCAGATCTGATTGGTGTCAGGATAACTCAGACTCAGGATGCCTGAGAAGAAAGGTGCAACACAAATTGTCGAAACGACATCGAAGATTCTCGGGAGATGAACTATGGAAGCGAGTTCCGAACAAGGGTTCATCATTAATTCAAGGAGAGGTGAGGAGGTGACTGATTGACTCAGCGACAATCCATTGAGATTTCCAAAAGATGGATTTCCACAACTATGTGAACAAGGAGATAACATTAACTAGATCGAATGACTTAATGATGTATGCTCGAGGAAAACATACACAGTTAAACATTGGTTGAAATGTGCACCCGAAATATGGGCTAGGTAGCACGATCAATGTTCGAATATGATTCATTAAGCCATAGACGTAGAATGAAACTATAGACCCATAACTTCAAAGCAATAGGGTTGCTAGAAGTTTAGAATTTACACATCACAGACCATTTGTCGGTATTTCGTTTAGAAACAACACGGGGACCAAGAAAGAATGGTGATGGCGAGAAGTATCACTGTACCAAGAATTCTTAAGAGGTGGAGTAATGCTCACGACATTCTTGACATCAAAGATGGTAATACTCCACGGTAGAACATAACATAAGTTGGATAGCAGGGAAATCAAGATACAACACAAAATATGAACAAGTTTGTGTTGGGGGGAGGCAAGAATGTTGTCGATGATAACACAATTCATCGAGGGGCAAGGATGGTATTTCTCATCCTGAATTTCAACACACAACATGGAAGAAGTCAAATTGTTGACAATGATCACGACAAATTTGTCGAGAGGTTTTCAAGAAGATGCAATTGATTGACGATGACATCAAGTCAAAGGAATGATGAAAGCGAAAGGTTATTGGAACCACGGTTAGGACACAAACTCGAAATCAAGTTTGCTGTTGAAGGAGAAGTGATATGACGAGGAAGATCGACGCAAGATTAGCTCACTGTTGAAATTTGTGCGCTGGGAAGGTCCAGGTAGCACAGTTAAAATTCAGCACAATAATGATGTAGCCAATCAGGCTAGGAATGACGTGATCGGGTACAAACTCATAAATAAAGAAGATTACTAAGAGTTGTTTAATCGCAGTGCGGACTCGATTCAGTTATCGGTGGTTTTGAGTGTTTAAAAACTCGAAGCCCGTGAAAAATTGGAATCAATGAGAATGTAGCACTTGATGGAGAACTCATAATAAGTTATGCAGTTCCGTGATAATCTCGAGATACCAGGGGGGTAATACTCGACGACAAACCAAAGTAGAGGTTGGACGGGGGTATTGCTCTGCAGAGGACAAGTGCTTAAACTTGCACGAGAAATGGTATTTAAAGGAGAACATGGTCAGAACCACAATTGAAAAAGGCCAGATCCCAGATATAAGATGAACTTATACCAAGGGAATAATTAATTTTAAAAGAAGCTTCGATGAGAAGATCTACTGTTGGGGAACGCAGTAATTTCAAAAAATTTCTACGCACACGCAAGATCATGGTGATGCATAGCAACGAGAGGGGAGAGTGTTGTCCACGTACCCTCGTAGACCGAAAGCGGAAGCGTTAACACAACGCGGTTGATGTAGTCGTACGTCTTCACGATCCGACCGATCAAGTACCGAACGCACGACACCTCCGAGTTCAGCACACGTTCAGCTCGATGACATCCCTCGAACTCCGATCCAGCCGAGTGTTGAGGGAGAGTTTCGTCAGCACGACGGCGTGGTGACAATGATGATGTTCTACCGACGCAGGGCTTCGCCTAAGCACCGCTACGATATTATCGAGGTGTAATATGGTGGAGAGGGGCACCGCACACGGCTAAGAGATCAATGATCAATTGTGTGTCTAGAGGTGCCCCCTGCCCCCGTATATAAAGGAGCAAGGGGGGTTTGGCCGGCCAAGGGGAGAGGCGCGCCAGGAGGAGTCCTACTCCTACCGAGAGTAGGACGCCCCCCTTTTCCATGTTGGACTAGGAGAGAGAGGGGGAAGAGGTGGAGGGGAGGAAGGAAGGGGGGGCGCCGCCCCCCTCTCCTTGTCCTATTCGGACTGGGGGGAAGGGGCGCGTGGCCCTGTCCTGGCCTCCTCTCCTCTCTTCCACCTAGGCCAACTAAGGCCCATTAAGTTACCGGGGGGTTCCGGTAACCTCCCGGTACTCCGGAAAAATCCCGATTTCACCCGGAACACTTCCGATATCCAAACATAGGCTTCCAATATATCAATCTTTATGTCTCGACCATTTCGAGACTCCTCGTTATGTCCGTGATCACATCCAGGATTCCGAACAACCTTCGGTACATCAAAACATATAAACTCATAATATAACTGCCATCGTAACGTTAAGCGTGCGGACCCTACGGGTTCGAGAACTATGTAGACATGACCGAGACACCTCTCCGGTCAATAACCAATAGCGGAACCTGGATGCTCATATTGGTTCCCACATATTCTACAAAGATCTTTATCGGTCAGACCGCATAACAACATACGTTGTTCCCTTTGTCATCGGTATGTTACTTGCCCGAGATTCGATCGTCTGTATCTCGATACCTAGTTCAATCTCGTTACCGGCAAGTCTCTTTACTCGTTCCGTAATACATAATCCCGCAACTAACTCATTAGTTACAAATTGCAAGGCTTATAGTGATGTGTATTACTGAGTGGGCCCAGAGATACCTCTCCGACAATCGGAGTGACAAATCCTAATCTCGAAATACGCCAACCCAACAAGTACCTTTGGAGACACCTGTAGAGCACATTTGGAATCACCCAGTTACATTGTGACGTTTGGTAGCACAAAAAGTGTTCCTCCGGTAAACGGGAGTTGCATAATCTCATAGTCATAGGAACATGTATAAGTCATGAAGAAAGCAATAGCAACATACTAAACGATCGAGTGCTAAGCTAACGGAATGGGTCAAGTCAATCACATCATTCTCCTAATGATGTGATCCCGTTAATCAAATGACAACTCATGTCTATGGCTAGGAAACATAACCACCTTTGATCAACGAGCTAGTCAAGTAGAGGCATACTAGTGACCCTCTGTTTGTCTATGTATTCACACATGTATTATGTCTCTTTAATACAATTCTAGCATGAATAATAAACATTTATCATGATATAAGGAAATAAATAATAACTTTTTTATTGCCTCTAGGGCATATTTCCTTCATCTACATCGTGTCCATGGGCATGAACACAAAGTTCAAGGTCGACTCCCACTTCTCCAATGCATAACCTTTCATTCACTTCTCGCATTCGATGAAGTTGTATGGTAGAAAATTATCTGGTAAAATACCAGAAGGGTATTGCTTGTGAAAACCTTCGGGTTCATACAGTTTTTAGGGAAGGTATAGGTTCAATCCATCAGGGCATCTTTGGAACATATACCTCAAACTTCAAGAGTAAAATCACCAGCTCAAAAGTAGAGTATGGTTATCAAGCAGAGGATACAAATTACCAAAGGCATTATATATCCATGGAAATGATCACAAGGTTATTGAATATGAAGGACACTGTCGGATAATAACCCAACAAGGGGTCTTGTGGTCTACAACGGAGCTGATGCGAGTATCGGTACTCTATCAGAGGAAGAAGGAACGAAAGGGCATCGGACTATAAAAACAACTGAGTAATTCAAAGCTCAATGCAAAGGAATTATCATCTCCAAATCAAGCGATCAAAAGCCAATGGTCTGATTAAGAATGGATAAGTTGAATAGACTTAGGGGTACAATCGACGGCAATTTGATTGGTCGATAACCAGTTCACGTTTCAAATGATGTCTGAGCCGGAAGGATGAATTCTAGGCTCTGATTGAGGATTGCGAGCATTCACAACAAATTGAATCAACGGACTCAAAATGATAATGAAAAGAGATGCCAATAAGATTACGAGACTTAAGATTAATCATAATGCAAGTAAGCAAGAATTTCAAGAGCAAAAAGGCTCCTGATGATTTTCGGAGGATTGAATAGTATTTCAAAGACTTTTGTGAAACACCTGAACAACTGGGGATGAGCGGATACTCGGAAGTGCGAGAAATTATTCTTAGGGGTATTCAGGTGGACAAAACTGTATAGCAGTAAGCTCAAAGGATTCTTGGAACAACAGAGAGCGGTTCGGGGCATCTTGTCTTAACAAGATCAACTTGGAATAGAATTAAGAACGACGGTTGTAAGTATTTATCCATAGGGATAGATCAGTGGTAGGGAATTGCAAAAGCAACGAGCACAAAGTCTCGAAAGAGTTTCGGGGAGTAACTTCGAAATCTTCTGGTGCAGTAGGCGATCATCTGTGATAAGGGGCTCTCCGCGAGACGTAGTTACGAGAACCTAGAGTCAGATTTAGTAAAATCAGTTAACCCGAATAGAAGAGAGATCAGGGTCCTAGAGTAAGGATCGAGGAGTAAAAGATCCTAATACCACCCGATGGTGACGTGGGCCCGTAAGCCACACAACCATGTTACTAAAAGTTTTTCAATGACTAGACTCGACTTCGGCCAAGGAGTTGGAAAGGGGGATTCCTACAGGCAGTTGGCTCTGATACCAACTTGTGACGCCCCCGATTTGACCATACACTAATCATGCACGCAAACGTGTACGATCAAGATCAGGGACTCACGGGAAGATATCACAACACAACTCTAAAACATAAATAAGTCATACCAGCATCATAATACAAGCCAGGGGCCTCGAGGGCTCGAATACAAGTGCTCGATCATAGACGAGTCAGCGGAAGCAACAATATCTGAGTACAGACATAAGTTAAACAAGTTTGCCTTGAGAAGGCTAGCACAAAAGTAGCAACGATCGAAAAGGCAAGGCCTCCTGCCTGGGACCTCCTAACTACTCCTCGAAGCCGAACTCCATGTAGAATCATCCTCGGGATCTCTAGCTCCTGGACTCCAGCATCTGGTTGCGACAACCAGGTATAGAAAGGGGAAAAGAGGGAGAAAAGCAACCATGAGTACTCATCCAAAGTACTCGCAAGCAAGGAGCTACACTACATATGCATGGGTATATGTGTAAAGGACCATATCGGTGGACTGAACTGCAGAATGCCAGAATAAGGGGGGATAACTAGTCCTGTCGAAGACTACGCTTCTGGCCACCTCCATCTTGCAGCATGTGGAAGAGAGTAGATGGTAAGTTCACCAAGTAGCATCGCATAGCATAATCCTACACGGCGATCCCCTCCTCGTCGCCCTGTTAGAGAGCGATCACCGGGTTGTATCTGGCACTTGGAAGGGTGTGTTTTATTAAGTATCCGGTTCTTGTTGTCATAAGGTCAAGGTACAACTCTGGGTCGTCCTTTTACCGAGGGACACGACTATTCGAATAGATAAACTTCCCTGCAGGGATGCACCACATAAGCCAACACGCTCGATCCCATTTGGCCGGACACACTTTCCTGGGTCATGCCCGGCCTCGGAAGATCAACACGTCGCAGCCCCACCTAGGCTCAACAGAGAGGTCAGCACGTCGATCTAAACCCTATGCGCGCAGGGGTCTGGGCCCATCGCCCATTGCACACCTGCATGTTGCGTACGCGGCCGGAAGCAGACCTAGCCCCCTTAATACAAGCGCCAGCTTATGGTCCAATGCGGCGCACGCCACTCAGTCGCTGACGTCAAAAAGAGCTTCGGCTGATACCACGATGCCGAGTGCCCATAACTGTTCCCGCGTAGTTGGTTAGTGCGTATAGACCAAATGGCCAGACTCAGATCAAATACCAAGATCTCGTTAAGCGTGTTAAGTATCCGCGAACACCGACCAGGGCCAGGCCCACCTCTGTCCTAGGTGGTCTCAACCTGCCCTGTCGCTCCGCCACAAAGTAACAGTCAGGGGCCGTCAGGAACCCAGGCCCACCTCTACCGGGATGGAGCCACCTGTCCTTTCAGCCCCCTCATCAGAATCACTTGCGGGTACTCAACGAGCCGACCCGACTTTAGTCACCACATGTGTCATGTATATAAAGTATATAGTATATACCCGTGATCACCTCCCTAGTGATCACGGCCCGATAGTATAGCATGGTAGACGGACAAGAGTGTAGGGCCACTTATGGAACACTAGCATCGTATACTAAGCAGTAGGATAGCAGGTGAGGGTAACAACTGTAGCAACAATGACAGGCTATGCAACAGAATAGGATTAACCAAAATCAGTAACATGCTACACTACTCTAATGCAAGCAGTATAGAGAAGAATAGGCGATATCTGGTGATCAAGGGGGGGGGGGGCTTGCCTGGTTGCTCTGGCAAGGAGGGGTCGTCGTCGACATAGTCGATCATAGGGGCAGCATCGGTCTCGGGGTCTACCGAAGAGAAGAGGGGGAAGAAACAGTAAATATAAAGCAAACATAGCATCACCAAGCATAACGTGGTAATACGATGTTTCGGGTGTGACCTAACGTATGTCTACACGAATAGGTGAAGGGGGAATTCAACCGGGAATGTTTTCCCGGTTCCGGACCTGTGCCAGACAGATGACCGGAGGGGGAAAGTTCCATGTTCAGAATGCTAGAGGCATGTGACAAATGAACGAACCGCGTATTCGAATTCGTTGGATTTTTCTGAGCAACTTTCATGTAGAAAACATTTCCATCCGAGTTACGGTTTATTTTCTATGAATTTTTAAAGATTAAAGTACTTTCTGGAATTATTAATATTAACAGAAAAGGAATTATGACGTTAGTAGAGTGTCAACATGACATCAGCAGGTCAACAGACCCGCTGACTGGTCAAACTGGCCAGTGGGTCCCGCATGTCATAGACAGAGGGCTAGCAGTGGGTTATTTTAATTGAACATGGGGGTTAATTAGCAGCTGGGCCCCACATGTCAGTGACTAATTAGTCTAACAAGTTAATTTTATTTATAAAAACGTTTAGTTAGCCTAATTAACAGACGGGGCCCACATGTCAGTGCATAGTAACTGCGTTGACCAGAGTCAACGTGGTCAACTGGGCGCCGGGGCTCCCTGGCAGCCTCACTGGGGTGGCCCCCATAGGGCCACGTTGGCGCCAGGTCAGCACGGCGGCCGGAGCAACGCTGGCGACGAAAACACACGGCGGCGCACACGGGAGGCCGCCGGATTTGCGCTACGGTGGCTCAAATCGGACGCGGCTGGACTCGTTCGAACGAGAAGACGACGGCGAGGCGATCTGGGGTGGTGGCAGAGGCTGCGGTGGTCGGGAACGTCGACGGCGAGCGGCGAGGCGGATGCCGGACTACGATCGTCATCGGGATCGGGGCTGGGTGCGTTTGCGGGCAAACCAAGCGGCTAGACGAGGCCTACGCGGTGCAGTGAGCGCGATGGTGGCACGCACGTGACCCAAGGGTCACCGTGGCTACGCCGGCGACAAGCGCGAGCGGCGGAGTGTTCGGTCGTTGGTGGCATCGGCGGCTACGAAACGTGGGCGAGCTAACGGGGAGGGGGAGGAGAAGCGGGAGCTCACAGCAGAGCCATAGGGAGTGGCAGTGAGCTCGGGGAGGGCGCGAGGTAGCCGGAATCGGCGACGAACGCCGGCGATCCGAAGGTTGAAGACGAGCTCGTTCCGGTCGGAGTAGAGGCGCTCGGCTCGGTCCCGATGGCGTAGGCGACGTAGACGATGACGAGGAAGACGGTGAGCTCCAGATCGAGGCGCGGGAGGCACGGTGGCCACGGAATCGAGCGGCGACGGCGGCGAGCGTTTCGGGTGAGGTGGGGAACGAGAGAGGGAGAGGCACGCGGGGGCGAATGGATGAAGATGACGAGAGGGGAGGCCACGGTGGAGATCTTATCCACCCCGACGGCCTGTAGCGGCGTGGTCGGTGAGGTGGGTTCGGCGGCGACGGCGGGCGCGCCTCGGTCGCTTGAACAGAGAACGGGGGAGAAGGAGGAGGCCGTGGTGGGTTGAGCTCTAGGCACTGTGCACTTAGGCCTGTGCACAGTGGCCTTTTCTATTTTCCTTTTTTTTATAGAAAGGGGTTTAGTAATATTTTGAGCTTCCATATGATTTTGCAAAAATGTGAAACTTGGTCACATAATTACTTTGCAATATCCAGCACTGCCACAAAAAGTTTGGGCATTTTTGGACTTCATTTGAATTTATTCAATAATGAAAAGGGCATTTTAAAGGCTGTTTTTGCTCTGTTAAAATGCATTAGGCCCATTTAGAAATGATGATGATGTTGTGTTCCTTAACAGTAAATAGTTTTTGATTATTTGCTAAAAGGTGAACATTTTTCCAACAAGTTTTGATCAACTTCATTTTGCACATGCAAATTGAATTTGATTGCAAAGTGGAATTTCAAATGAGATTTGAATCAAAGGTGATTAAGCACTGTTTGGAAGAATGATTAGCTTAATCACAGTGGGTTACGGTAGCATGACACTGAGGGTGTTACAACGGCGACGAGCAGAGCCAAACGGAGCACTGTGCTCTCGTGGGCGCTCGGCGGCGAGCGTCGATGAGGGGTTTTACTGAGAGGGAGAGAGGTCCAGGAGGACGGCGACGACGCGGTAAAACTCTTGGACATGCTCACGCGCGCGAAGCCGACGAGAGGAGGAGCTGCCGACGCACAAACGGCCACTGGACGCGGCCATTGCACACAGAGCGCGTGCACTGTGGTGCCATTAACGCGGTCACCGCGTGCACTGGCAGGTAGCGAGGGAGAGGGGCTTGACCATGTTGTCTAGTGGGTAGTTCATCTAGGGTAGGTCTCAACTACGGTGGTAGTTCGGTGAAAACTGCTATGGTTAAGTGGTAATCACCCCCTGAAGTTTAATACAGTAAACTTGGGTGAATACTGGTGATCAACAGGGATTTTACTGGTGCCAAAGAGTTTGTCTGGGGTGATTAACTAAGGAAGGACTATGATCCTGGAGGTTTTGAGGCATAATGGAGCACAAACTAACATAGTTGCTTTGTAACTCACATTATGTGTCCAGAATCAAGATTTGGATGATGCACTCACATGGAGTAACCACTTGAGGTAAAACTTGGTAGGGCTTAGTGATTTGGCCAGATAAAGGTGCTGTAAAAATTTCATACCAATTGGTTTTACCAAAATGGTACTTCCTTCACAGCTATTCCCTCTGTCCAGAATCTTGCAAAAATTCTAGAGAAATAAGGGCTTGATGAACTATACCAAAAATGGGTGGAGGTAGGTTATATGGATAATAGAAGGCCTAGAAAAATTGGCAGCCATAATGGAGCAAGATAAAATATACTTGCTTCACAAACTGAAATTTTGGGCAGAATCAAAGAATTGAAGATGAGCTCACATGGAGGCATGACATGAGCTCTACTTTGGTGGAGGGCTATGATATGATGATATGAGGGATCATGCAAAATGGAAACTCAGTTGGATATGCCTAGCTTGCACCTCCTTCACAAAGCTTCTTTCTGGATATAAACTTTGATAAATCATAATTAAATAATTACTAGGAAAATGAGGTTGCATTTTGGCATGTGGCAATGATATGGACAGGAAAAGGTGTCCAAGGAGTTTGAGGTAAATTGGGAAAAGGAAAATAGCACTTGCTTCACAATGTGCCATTTAGGGCAGAATAGGAAATGAATTATTTGAGCAAGATGATAAACATGACAAATGAAATATTTTGCCATATTTGAGAAAGATATAACCCAAACAATTTAAGAGAATTATTTGGGAATTTTAGGAGTGATGGAAATAAAGGTTGCTTCACAACCTAGGGCAGACAGGGTTATTCCTTTAATAGAAAAAGGAATATTCCTGAGAAAAAGAAATTAGGGTTTGGTCAAGCAGTGGAGTGAGATGATCTTGGCAAGGTTTTGAGAATGTTGAGCCACCTGGGAGGGGAAATGAGGATGATTTCCCAGGTGACAAGGCCACAGAACCACTCGAAAAAGAAAAAACAGAGCAAAAACCAATAAATCAAAAAGAAAAAGAAAAGGGCCAAAATCCAGGCTGTTACAACTCTTACCCCCTTAAAGAAATCTCGTCCTCGAGATTTAGTTGCTCTGGGAACAAGTATGACTTGAGGATACCGTTTCCAACTCTGGTATCCATTTCCCTTTATCTATTGTTCTCCCGAGAAATTTTATAAAATTTTCTTACCTTGCTCTGGGGTGGTTTGCTTTACCTTTCCCAAATCCTGATAGGTTTTTGCTCATATACCAATTCCCTTTTACTGATGTTGATTTTCTTATATCTGCGGTGATATCCAATGGATCTGATCATAAATTTCCTTTTTCATGAAAACTTTTTACTTCTGATACCAGGTTACTCAAACAAATGCATGTATTCTTGGTTCCATAAATGTTGAGAATCATGGCCATTTTCTGACAGGATCTGACAGCTTGCAAGTGGTACTGATTTATCTAGATTTATCCCTTTGACTCGAGCATGGGGTCTGTACCCAAGATTCGACTGCCTTCTGTCGTGAGTGATATAACGGGGTATGGACTTATAGTTGTGTCATACCTCAAATATTAACACCTTGGGGCTGTCCTGACAGGGGGCTGCCAGGAAAATGCTTTTCCTGACAGACTGACAGTGTACTTGATTCCATCGGTGAGTATACCGGGTTCGAGCTGATTGTTTGGCTTTTGACTTTCTCATTTTGTCGGTATACCCATTTGGATTTTTCACACTAACCATTCCAAGCGGGTTGACGGTGATATGAAATCCCTTTGCTGTCAGGCTCATCCTTTAACGGTCATGATTTTCTTTGTCAGGATACCTTACTGAAATAACTTGGCCACACATGTCCTTGATTCTTCGTATGACCATGACCGTGGTTACTCCAATATTGTTCGCATTATTCCTTTTGCTTATTTTCTGACCTGGGTCCGCACACATATGACATATGATCGGGGCTTGTAGCTGTACAGAGCTCTTTGTTGAGGACAACCATACAAGAGGGTGACAAGAGTTCATAATATCACCTTGTCACGTCCGGGAATAATCTTCTTGGTGACCATTGTAAAAATTGTGGATTCTGCGTCGTCATCTCCAGATCTTGTCGATCCTCGTATTACATAAGATGTGTATCTCTGCTTATCTTCATTTGCATGGATTATGAGGTTGTTGGGTCCGTACCTTTCTTAGGTATATCTCTGACAAAATTATTGCAAATCTGATCCTTGAGATGTACTGCCATATACTGCCAACTCGTCATATAATCTCTGAGGACGGTGCATAGTGTGGTACTGACGCGGACTGGGTGGCTTACGAGGGAAGCCATCCGAGTAGCTTGCTGAGGAAGGCTCTTAGATTCTACTCGAGGCTTTTGTCTGGGTAGCGTGCAGAAGAAATCTCGATAGCTTACACACGAAGCTTGGTTGGATTATTGTGCTGGAGAAGCTTGAGTTCCGTGCATGAGAAGCTTCTCCTCGGGTTTGCTTGTTGAGAATAATTCATTTCCGTCTGTCAGAAGCTTTTACCGAGGTATCTTGTTGAGAAAGACCGGGTACCGTGGGCCGGAAATTGTTCACATATCATGCCGAGGAAAAATTGAGGAGCCTTGCCTCATAAATTTCTTCTGATAGCGTGTGGAATAATGTTGGTTTTCTTATATCCAAAACTTCATACTGATATGCAGACTGAAATCCATGCACACGTCCATAATATTTTGCGGCTGATTATTTGCATGAGAAAATATGTTTGACTGTCTTCCTTGAGCATATCACATCCTGACTTTCTCTTGGAGTATAACATATTTCAAGTACCATTTATTGCTGAGCCAAAACTTTGCCTATGATCCATACCTTTTGACTGAAAAATATACCGTTGGTCTTGCATCTGACTTGTCTTTCTGCTGGCTGGATCATTACTGCTGTAGAATTGATGAGGATAATCAATCCAAGACACAATTGGCATTCTGAGCAGATATTCCTTATATCATGCGGTTGACTGAGAAGGCCATAATGTTTAGCTGAGCTTCTTCCAAATATTTGAAATACTTATTACTTCTTCGAGTCCGGTGTCAGCTGATGAGCAAATCTTTATAGGGGAAAATTAATAATGTAACACCGGGGCCCAAAAAAGAAAGAAGCAAAAGAAAACTCAACTAAACAAAAACACACAACAACAATCAATTCACACACAATCAATATCACATATTACTGCTAGTCACACAATATGCATGCCTACTTAAGCACACAAATCTCGCCGGATCTCCGGCTCTACGATCTAGCATGCTGTGACGTTGTGCACGAGGACGAATAAATGTGTGGAAGAATTGGTGTAAACGGCGCTACACCAAGTGCTAGCTTAGCCAGGTAGCAGCCTGGACTAGCTCGGAGGTGAGGACGCACTCGGTAATCATGTAGTGGGACACGAAGGTCGCAACCACATTATTATCAAGCGGGCGGAAAAATATCCGTACTCGTCCAAGAAATAGGATAGCAGGGAAAAACTGAGGCTGCTGACATTGCCCTTTCTTGGTAACTACGATCATTAAGGGTTGCCAACATGACAAGAAAAAGGATGATCCGGGGTAGAAGCATGTCTACCACCAAAACAAAAGGTGGGGCTGAAGTAAATAATTCGGCGCGATACCTGAGCACCATTTTTGCAAACAGTGTCGGGATCACTTGGCATCACTCTAGTGGGACAGAGATGCCACCAAACACCGAAGAACGAGCAAGAAAAGAAAACTGGAGAAATGCAATGGTTGAGCTGTAGTGGATCTGAACCGATGCCATCTACACTCACCAGATTAAACCGTTAGTAACAAAATAAGGCTATATGCATGCTATGCAGCAACCAAATGCAATAAACACGTCAGACTCTATACTACTGATTTCTACTGCTCGCACTGACTAGGGCGTCCTACAGCCAGACCTGCTCTGATACCAAGCCTGTGGCACCCCGGCTCAGAGAAACCGGAACGCCCTGTATTCCAGCCCAGAGATCGAGGAAAAGTCTCTGGAATACGGCACTGCTTGACATAGAACAAATCAGCTCTTATTACAAGAATAATAATTACACGGGTCTGATGTTACAAAGAAGCACATCAGCATGGCGACACTACGCCTGCGATGTTATACTTGCTCTATGCTAGCAGCAGAACAACTCGTAGCAGTGGAACAACGACGAAGGTGGTGAAATCCACTCCGCAGGGACTCTGGCTGGGACACGATCTAGCTCGCACGGCAACCACAAACAAGCAATCATGGCATCACCTGCAATCTGGCATGACACGCCAGGTCAGTACATTGAATGTACTTGCAACCTCACAACAACCATAAACATCAAGGCAAAACAATAACATAGCATTTAACAGGTTAATTAAATTAACAACTATTATGATGAAACAACTACTAAGCCTGGGATGAAACTAATACAATGCTAATAAATCACCATCTCAGATCTCCATAACCATATCTCTCTTGGCTAACCGGCCAAGCAGTATACCATCTCGATCACCTCGTGATCAAATCCAAACAGTGATCTTTCCAGCGATCACAACCACGACCAACATTTGGTCTCAAACGTCATCATCAACATCCTGTCAATCTGTACTGCTCAACATATCAACATATAAATCACATATAAGTCATTCCGTCATGTGAGTGTTGATCAAACGGTGGGACCTAGTACGGACGCGACTATCGATAGATTAAATACACTCTGCAGAGGTAGCACACTGTACCCACACCACAGAACCCATGGCCTCGCACTCCCATTCGGGTGGACCAACGACGTTCCGACAAAACCGATCTACTGCCATGACACTCTCCCGACCACTCCGACCAACACCCCTTCTGGGTTTAGTCCTGGGTGGCCCCGTGTCTACCAAAGACACAACGACCACCGTCGTGGTCAAAACATAAACGTCCCAAACGGGGACAAAAAGGCGCCTAAAAACAACTAGGGGCACACAAGGTTATGTCCGCCTACCTGATCAGGGTAGCGCGCGCCCATAACCTTCCCTCGTTGGAGGCACCGGCGAGAGGCACGGCAATAGACCGCATTAGGGCATCCCCATAAGGAAAATGTGGTTGCACTGGAAAAAGCCCAGTTCGGTGGCACCTTACCAACTTAATGATGGAATTTATCCCCAAAATATAACTGTGATAACTGGTACTCCGATATCAACTATCAAACTAGAATCCAAATCATAGCAATATCCAACAAATAACCCAAACATAATATCATCATCTCAAAACACTCCAAGGGTAGCACAACACTACTGTCATGATGAATCCGAAAACAATAATCCTACTACTCCAATAACAAGAATAAGGTTATTCGGCTAAGATCCACATGTAACATCATCCCCAAAAATAATACTCCAAGCAACAGAACATCAACTAGCATCATGAAAATAATCATACTAACCACTAATAATCCAAAGGCAGCATGATATCCAAAGTAATATTCCAAAATATAATAACAGATACCATCATGAAAATAATCATAATATCCACTAAGAATCAAAAGGCACATGTCATCCGCATACTCATCAAAAATATAATCCTAGAACTCCAAGCAATATCATGGCAATAGCAAGATCAAAACAATACTCTGAGAATGCCATGAACAATTCACAAGTAGCTAGAGTAATATTTTAAACAAGTTTAAATAAGGAAGCCATGTCACTGCATTGCAATCATGCAAATGGAGGGTGTGGCTTGCCTGGGGTGGAAGAAATCACCGGGAGAAAATGCGAGAAACTCACGGAAAGGATCGCCGGAAAACGGATCTCTCTCGGAGGGGTCTGATTAACGGCAAGGGAAAAAATATTCATTTTTAGAATGTTAACACATGGTGAAAATGATACCAACAGAATGGGCTTGACAAAACAAACAGGTGGGCTTTGGAATCACCTCATTTGGAGTTGGGAGTGAAAAGATATGATAGTTTTTCCGCCAGGGACCCATTTGTAATAAAATCATCACAAACAGGCCCTCAGCCGGAAAAACAGAACGTGCACTAGGCAGAAATACGCCTTCTCCTCTGGAAAACGTATTCCACGCTGAAACAGAAAGGAAATACGCTTTCAGATCAGCGAAAGCGCATTCTTGTCTAAAGAAAGACGAAACTACGCTTTCGGGAAGTGAAGACGTAATCTGTGGATTACGCCTCCACTTATCCACGTCAGCGTACCTGGGTCAACGGGGCTGAGGCTGCCACACGGGGCCCGTGAGGAGAAGAGGACCCGCCTGGCCTCTGTCTTCTTCCTCGTCCTGCTCCCGCACGGGACAGAGGAGGCAGGGGAGGGCGCGTCACCGGCAGCGGGCCAGCCGGCTCCGGCCGTCTCCGGCGAGGGCGACGCCACCAGAGGGCTCAGGAGTCCACACCGCCTCCATTCAGAGAGGAAGCGGGCGCCGGGGAGAGCTAGGGTGGCTGCAACCCGCGGCAACAGAGGGACGGGGAGGCGGAGACCGAACGAGGTAGCGGCGGCCTGAGGCACTCCGGCGAGAAGCAGAGGGGGCGGGGAGGGTCGCCGGAGTGAGGGGCTTCTAGTGGTGGTGGATATGAGGAGAGGGAGGGCTCGGCTCGCTCCAATCAAGGAGGAGACCCGAAGCGGCCATGGCGACAATGGTGGTCGTGGAGGGCTACTCGAGCTCGGGGAAGTGGTCAGGGAGTCATGGGGGAGTGGGTATAGGTCGCTGGTGAGGAGAAACGCACCCGTGACGGGCTTATATAGCCGCAGGGCGAGGAGGCCGAGCTGGCGTCGCCGCGGACGCGTGTCCGGCGCCGCGGACGCGTACCCGCGCGCATGAACTTGGAGGCAGGCGACGAGGGAGGCACAGTGGAATCTCTCACGGGGCAGAGGCGGCCAAGGGAGCACGGGGAGGATGACGACGACGACGAGCAGAGCCAAAGGGAGCACTGTGCTCTCGTGGGCGCTCGGTGGCGAGCATCGGTGAGCGTCGGTGAGGGGTTTTACTGAGAGGGAGAGAGGTCCAGGAGGACGGCGACGACGCGGTAAAACTCTTGGACATGCTCACGCGCGTGAAGCCGACGAGAGGAGGAGCTGCCGACGCACAAACGGCCACTGGACGCGGCCATTGCACACAGAGCGCATGCACTGTGGTGCCATTAACGCGGTCACCGCGTGCACTGGCAGGTAGCGAGGGAGAGGGGCTTGCCCATGTTGTCTAGTGGGTAGTTCATCCAGGGTAGGTCTCAACTACGGTGGTAGTTCGGTGAAAACTGCTATGGTTAAGTGGTAATCACCCCCTGAAGTTTACTGCAGTAAACTTGGGTGAATACTGGTGATCAACAGGGATTTTACTGGTGCCAAAGAGTTTGTCTGGGGTGATTAACTAAGGAAGGACTATGATCTTGGAGGTTTTGAGGCATAATGGAGCACAAACTAACATAGTTGCTTTGTAACTCACATTATGTGTCCAGAATCAAGATTTGGATGATGCACTCACATGGAGTAACCACTTGAGGTAAAACTTGGTAGGGCTTAGTGATTTGGCCAGATAAAGGTGCTGTAAAAATTTCATACCAATTGGTTTTACCAAAATGGTACTTCCTTCACAGCTATTCCCTCTGTCCAGAATCTTGCAAAAATTCTAGAGAAATAAGGGCTTGATGAACTATACCCAAAATGGGTGGAGGTAGGTTATATGGATAATAGAAGGCCTAGAAAAATTGGCAGTCATAATGGAGCAAGATAAAATATACTTGCTTCACAAACTGAAATTTTGGGCAGAATCAAAGAATTGAAGATGAGCTCACATGGAGGCATGACATGAGCTCTACTTTGGTGGAGGGCTATTATATGATGATATGAGGGATCATGCAAAATGGCAACTCATTTGGATATGCCTAGCTTGCACCTCCTTCACAAAGCTTCTTTCTGGATAGAAACTTTGGAAAATCATAATTAAATAATTACTAGGCAAATGAGGTTGCATTTTGGCATGTGGCAATGATATGGACAGGAAAAGGTGTCCAAGGAGTTTGAGGTAAATTGGGAAAAGGAAAATAGCACTTGCTTCATAATGTGCCATTTAGGGCAGAATAGGAAATGAATTATTTGAGCAAGATGATAAACATGACAAATGAAATATTTTGCCATATGTGAGAAAGATATGACCCAAACAATTTATGAGAATTATTTGGGAATATTAGGAGTGATGGAAATAAAGGTTGCTTCACACCCTAGGGCAGACAGGGTTATTCCTTTAATAGAAAAAGGAATATTCCTGAGAAAAATAAATTAGGGTTTGGTCAAGCAGTGGAGTGACATGATCTTGGCAAGGTTTTGAGAATGATGAGCCACCTGGGAGGGGAAATGAGGATGATTTCCCAGGTGACAAGGCCACAGAACCAGTCCAAAAAGAAAAAAACAGAGCAAAAACCAATAAATCAAAAAGAAAAAGAAAAGGGCGAAAATCGAGGCTGTTACACCTAGCATAGTAAACACACAACTTTCCCCCTCCGGTTCATCTGTCTGAAAACACGAAACACCGGGAATACTTTCCCAGATGTCTCCCCACTTCACCGGTATCACTACTACTGCGTTAGGTCACCTCTAGCACCGCGTATTGCCATGTTACGCTTTGTGATGCTTTGATTGCTTTGTTATTTATTTTGTTCCCCTTCCGTTACTTCTTTCCGGTAGACCCCAAGACTGCCGGTGACCCCCAGTTCAACTACGGTGTTTGCGACCCCTCCTTCTTGCCAGAGCAACCAGGCAAGCCCCCCCTTGATCACTAGATATCGCCTATTCCTTCTCTCTACTGCTTCCATTAGAGTAGTGTAACATGTTACTGCTTTCGGTTAATCCCATTCTGCTGCATAGCCTGTCATTGTTGCTACAGTTGTTACCCTTACCTGCAATCCTAAATGCTTAGTATAGGATGCTAGTATTCCATTAGTGGCCCTACACTCTTGTCCGTCTGCCATGCTATACTACTGGGCCGTGATCACTTCGGGAGGTGATCACGAGCATATGCTATATACTTTATACTGTTACATTACTTATGATACTGTTCGGAGATGGGGGCTGAAGGGGCAGGTTGCTCCATCCCGGTAGAGGTGGGCCTGGGTTCCCGACGGCCCCCGACGGTTACTTTGTGGCGGAGCTACAGGGCAGGTTGAGACCACCTGGGAGAGAGGTGGGCCTGGCCCTGGTCGGCGTTCGCGGATACTTCAATTAACACGCTTAACGAGATCTTGGTATTTGATCTAAGTCTGGCCACTGGCCTATATGCACTAACCAACTATGCAGGAACAGTTATGGGCACTCGACGTCGTGGTATCAGCCGAAGCCTTCGTGACGTCAGCGACTGAGCGGCGCACGCCGGGTTGGACCGCGTAACGCAACTTCCTTTGAAATGGAGGTTGCTAGGTCTGCTCTCCGGCCGCCCACGCAACGTGCAGGTGTGCAATGGGCGATGGGCCCAGACCCCTGCGCGCATAGGATTTAGACCGGCGTGCTGACCTCTCTGTTGTGCTTAGGTGGGGCTGCGACGTGTTGATCTTCCGAGGCCGGGCATGACCCAGGAAAGTGTGTCCGGCCAAATGGGATCGAGCGTGTTGGGTAATATGGTGCACCCCTGCAGGGAAGTTTATCTATTTGAATAGCTGTGATCCTCGGTAACAGGACGACCCGGAGTTGTACCTTGACCTTATGACAACTAGAACTGGATACTTAATAAAACACACCCTTCCAAGTGCCAGATATAACCCGGTGATCGCTCTCACACAGGGCGACGAGGAGAGGATCGCCGGGTAGGATTATGCTATGCGATGATACTTGGTGAACTTACCATCTACTCTCTTCTACATGTTGCAAGATGGAGGCTGCCAGAAACGTAGTCTACGACATGACTAGCTATCTCCCTCTTATTCTGGCATTCTGCAGTTCAGTCCACCGATATTGCCCCTTTACACAGATACCCATGCATATGTAGTGTAGATCCTTGCTTGCGAGTACTTTGGATGAGTACTCACGGTTGCTTTTCTCCCTCTTTTCCCCCTTTCCATTCTACCTAGTTGTCGCAACCAGATGCTGGAGCCCAGGAGCCAGACGCCACCGTCGACGACGACTCCTACTACATCGGAGGTGCCTACTACTACGTGTAGGCCGCTGACGACGACCAGGAGTAGTTTAGGAGGATCCCAGGCAGGAGGCCTGCGCCTCTTTCGATCTGTATCCCAGTTTGTGCTAGCCATCTTATGGCAACTTGTTTAACTTATGTCTGTACTCAGATATTGTTGCTTACGCTGACTCGCCTATGACCGAGCACTCGTATTCGAGCCCTCGAGGCCCCTGGCTTGTATTATGATGCTTGCATGACTTTTTTTTATTTTTAGAGTTGTGTTGTGATATCTTCCCATGAGTCCCTGATCTTGATCGTACACGTTTGCGTGTATGATTAGTGTACTATTGAATCGGGGGCGTCACATTAGTCCTAAGAAATAATATAAAATAGCATATTAATGCATATAAAACATCCAAAACAGATAATATAATAGCATGGAACAATAAAAAATTATAGATACGTTGGAGACGTATCAAGCATCCCCAGGCTTAATTCCTACTCGTCCTCGAGTAGGTAAATGATAAAAACAGAATTTTTTTATGTGGAATGCTACCTAATATATTTATCCATGTAATTTTATTTATTTTGGCATGAATATTCAAATCCATAAGATTCAAAACAAAAGTTTAATGTTGACATAAAAACAATAATACTTCAAGCATACTAATAAAGCAATAGTGTCTTCTCAAAATAACATGGCCAAAGAAAGTTATCTCTACAAAATCATATAGTCTGGCTATGCTCCATCTTCATCACACAAAGTATTAAATCATGCACAACCTCGATGACAAGCCAAGCAACTGTTTCATACTTTTGATGTTCTCAATCTTTTTCAACTTTCATGCAATACATGAGCATGAGCCATGGATATAGAACTATAGGTGGAATAGAATATGGTGGTTGTGGAGAAGGCAAAAAAGAAGGAGAAAGTCTCACATCAACTAGGCGTATTAACGGGCTATGGAGATGCCCATCAATAGATATCAATGTGAGTGAGTAGGGATTGCCATGCAACGGATGCACTAGAGCTATAAGTGTATGAAAGCTCGAAAAGAAATTAAGTGGGTGTGCATCCAACTCGCTTGCTCACGAAGACCTAGGGTAATTTAAGGAAGCCCATCATTGGAATATACAAGCCAAGTTCTATAATGAAAAATCCCCACTAGTATATGGAAGTGACAACATAGGACACTCCCTATCATGAAGATCATGGTGCTACTTTGAAGCACAAGTGTGGTAAAAGGATAGTAGCATTGCCCCTTCTCTTTGTTCTCTTTTTGGGCTTCTTTTGGCCTCTTTAATTTTTTGTAAAGTCTGGAGACTCATCCCAACTTGTGAGGTAATCATAGCTTCCATCATCCTTTCCTCACATGGGACAATGCTCTAATAATGATGATCATCACACTTTTATTTACTTACAACTCAAGAATTACAACTCGATTCTAGAACAAAATATGACTCTATATGAATGCCTCCGGCGGTGTACCGGGATGTGCAATGATCAAGAGTGACATGTATAAAAATATGAACGGTTGCCTTGCCACAAATACTATGCCAACTACATGATCATGCAAAGCAATATGGCAATGATGAAGTGTGTCATAATAAACAGATGGTGGAAGTTGCATGGCAATATATCCTGGAATGGCTATGGAAATGCCATAATAGGTAGGTATGGTGGCTGTTTTAAGGAAGGTATATGGTGGGTTTAATGAACCGGTGAGAATTGCGCGGTACTAGAGAGGCTAGCAATGGTGGGAAGGTGAGAGTGCGTATAATCCATGGACTCAACATTAGTCATAAAGAACTCACATACTTATTGCAAAAATTTATTAGCTATTGAAACAAAATACTAAACGCATGCTCCTACGGGGATAGATTGGTAGGATAAGACCATCACTCGTCCCCGACCGCCGCTCATAAGGAAGACAATCAATAAACAAATCATGCTCCGACTTCATCACATAACGATTCACCATACGTGCATGCTACGGGAATCACAAACTTTAACACAAGTATTTCTACCAATCCACAATTACTCACTAGCATGACTCTAATATCACCATCTTTATATCAAAACAAATGCAAGGAATCAAACTTCTCATGGTATTCAACGCTCTTTATATGAAAGTTTTTATTATATCCCTCTTGGATACCCATCATATTAGGACTAAATTCATAACCTAAGCAAATTACCATGATGTTTAGAGACTCTAAAAATAATATAAGTGAAGCATGAGAGTTCAACAATTTCTACAAAATAAAGCCACCGCCGTGCTCTAAAAAGATATAAGTGAAGCACTAGAGCAAATTGCCTAACTCAAAAGATATAAGTGAAGCACACATAGTATTCTAATAAATCACGATTCAGGCGTGTCCCTCTCAAAAGGTGTGTACAGCAAGAATGATTGTGGCCAACTAAAAATCAAAGACTCATATCATAAAAGACGCTCCAAGCAAAACACATATCATGTGGTGAATAAAAATATAGCCTCAAGTAAATTTATCGATGGATTGAAGACGAAAGAGGGGATGCCATCCGGGGCATCCCTGTAAGTGCATCTAGTGCCCCTTAGTGATTTTGGTGTATTCAAGACTTATAGGTTAAGGGACTAATGTGTTTATGAGTGTACACAGGTCTATAAGTCTATGAGGAGTTTGATATTTACAGAGAAAGTCGACCCCTAAAAATGAAGTTCTTCGACTGAAGACTTTGGATTTCTGAAGACTTTCTAAAGACTTTGAAAGTGAAGAAATTAGTGTAACCTTGAAGACTTGGTATTCATTCGAGGAACATGAAGCGTGAAGATTTTTGTTTTCATAGTTTCATTTTCTCTTTCTTGAGTCATAGGAAACACCGTACTGTTAAAGGGGGTCGAGGAAATACTAAGGAAAAATTTCCATGTGATGCTCAACTCAAAATCCTACACCTACCAATCCCTTCGAGTGAAGCCATTGGAAATCTCATACAGTTCAGTCAATTTCTTCAGTGACAGAGACGGAGTTCTTCTGGTCGCTGAGGAATTTGTTCTGACTGAGGAGTTAGGAATTCGCCAGTGCGGATTGCCTACACAGTGAGGAACATGATAGCCCTGAGGAATTTGATACTCAAATTTCCGACCGTTGCTGTGCTTTGTGCCAGCTGTCCCAAAATATCTACCCACCTAACGGTCATATCATTGAAGGGCATTTATGTCTTATCATGTCGGGCTGCTCCCTAGGCTATAAATAGCCACCCCCTACAACCACTAGCTGGTTGGCTGCTCTAAGAGAAATTGGCACTTGTCATTTGAGAGCATCCCATCCTCCGAGGACTTTGAGCAAAAATCATCAAGTGAGGAAAAACCCAAAACCAAACACCTACAAACCCAAAGTGATTGAGCATCACTGAAGAGATTGATCCTGCATGGATCCAATGCTTGTTACCTTTGAAGACTGTGCTTCTTCCAGACGGTTAGGTGTCATGGTCTAGAGCATCCAAGAGGAAATTGTGGATCGCCGAGTGACCGAGTTTGTGAAGGTTCGGAAGTCACCTGAAGACTTACCACGAGTGATTGGGCGAGGTCTGTGTGACCTTAGCTCAAGGAGAATACGGTGAGGACTGTGTGTCCGGGACTGTGTGTCCTCAGGTTTAAATACCTAGCCGCTCCAACCAGATGTACAACTAAGACAACAGTTGGAACTGGTCTACCAAATCATTGTCTTCACCAAGCTTACTGGTTCTATTTCCTCAACTCTTTCATTTCCTCATAACTGTGTTGTGTGCTTGTTCATATCTGTGTTTGAAGACTTTGACTGAAGACTTTCTCAATTTCCTCAGTTCAATTTCTTCAGTCTGTTTGTCTTCATCATGTGTTATCCTGTGTTTACACTTTCCGTACTCTGTGCTTGTCTTCATTTCATCATGATGACCATGCTTGTGTTCTGTTATGTTTACTTCTGAGTACTTATTCCGCTGCAAGTAGTTCTTTGCTAAGGAATTTCCTCACCCGCAAATTCCTTAGTGAAGAATTCATAAAAATCGCCTATTCACCCCCCTCTAGTCGATATAATGCACTTTCAATTGGTATTAGAGCGAGGTACTCCCTTGTTCTGTGTGATTTTGGTTTAACCGCCTGGAGTTTTAGTTATGTCGACCAAAGGAATGAAGACTGTGTCATGCCCCATCTTTGACGGTCACGAGTATCCCAAGTGGAAGGCCATGATGAAGAAGCACCTCACGGCGATGAACAGTGAGCTGTGGACTGTCACTGAGATTGGTCTGACCGATCTATGCAAGATGGCAGAAGTTGATGACGTTCGCAAGTACACTCTTCTCAACCTCACGGCGAAGGACGTCATCTGCTCCTGTCTGTCTCAAAATCAGTTAAGGAACATCATGCATCTCGATCATGCGAAGCTTATCTGGGACCGTCTCTCTGAGGTCTATGAAGGTCATCGAACCCGTCATGATCCTTGGTTTGAGGACTTCAAGGAATCTCTCAAAGTGATGACATTCAAACCAGAATCATCATCCTCTTCATCATGCCTTATGGCAAAAAGTGCTGAGGTAACTGAATGCTACCTATCCGAGTCTAGTGATGATGAATCTGGTGATGAATTTGGACCCAGCTATGTCAAACTTGCTTCCCTTGCCACTAAACAACAAAGAGCTTTGGAAAAAGTTCAATACATGCTAAATAGGAGCGATGATATGTTGGGTGAAGAAATGGATCAGTCAAAAGCTCTGGCTGAAAGTCTTCAGAGACTTCATACTAAGTATGGCACCCTTCAAGATCAACATAACACTCTCCTATCTGATCATGAGAAGGTTTCTTATGAATTTCTTCAAAGAAAGCAAGATCTTCAGAAGCTAAGAGTGAGTTATGAAGATCTTCAGAAGGAGCGCGATTCATTACTCGCTCAACAAATCAGTGCTTCTCAGGAAGAATTTGTTCCTCCATGTTTGAAATGCATTGAACGTGAATCTGCTAATTCTTCACCTGAATGTTCAAATGCTCCTAATGCTACAAATTCTTCAACTGTCTCTGCTATCACTAATTCCTCATCTGAGGACATTGCTAGTATCACTGATGATGCAGGGATGAAGGAATTGTACATGACAAGCATGTACAAAAGCCTCAAAGGGCATCAGACTCTTTGTGATGTGCTTAAAAAGCAGATCCTCAACAGGAACCCTAGGAAAGAGGGTATTGCCTTTGAGAGGAAACTCAATGCTGATGGTACATATTGGAAGCCTGAGCAGTACCCCAAAACCTCATGGGTTGCTGCAAAGGGACCTCCAGTTGATCCATCTAATCTATCCGGCTTTACATGTGAATCTCCTCATTCTTCTGATGAGTCATTTGACTCCAACTATAAACTGTTCAAAAATCAGAATGGTGAAGTATTTGCTAGATATGTTGGCACTAACTGCAGGAATGGTTCCCCTATGAAGAAAATATGGGTTCCCAAAAAGTGCCTTGAAAGTCTTCAGGTGAATGTCCTCGTGACACCACCTGTGAAGAATAGGAATCCCAGATCAAATTCTTCATATGGACCAAATTCTTCATATGGATCCAAGTCCTCATACGGACCAAATTCCTCACATGGATCATATTCCTCAAAAGGATCAAAGTCCTCATATGATTATCATCGTGCTAACAACTCTGTTTCTCAGGGAAGACCTAAGGGTTATGAATATGAGCATTATTCTTCTAACCATTATGTTCATAAGTCCTCGAAGAATTTCTCTGCTTATTCATATGCTTATCCCAACTCCTCTTATGTGAAACGAAATGGACTGGCTTCTATGCCACCTTTCTCAGATGGAGCTCATAGAGTGATGAACTCTTTGCCACCCCTTCAGATGTGGGTGGTGAAGAAAAATAACTAATCTCTTCTGCAGGGTCAGGTCTCCAGACGTGCTCAAACGTCTGAAGAATTTGCTGGAGACCTGAAAATGCCTGAAAGGACGCAGGCTAATCATGAAGAAATGAACTTTCATTTCTCACGTCCTCATACTGCTTTATCTGTTCTATTACTTGATGAAATTAATCTGATGAATTGATGTCATATTCTTCACTGATGAAGTATATGAGTTCGTAAGCTGCACTAATTCATCTGTAGGATGATCAACCGAAAGCCACTGAGTGGGTCCTCGATAGTGGATGTACAAATCACATGACTGGTGACAAGAATCTATTGATGGATGCTCCCTTATCACCATCGCATCTGAAGCATATCATCTTCACTGACAAAGGCAAAAGTTAGGTATTGGGTCTAGGTAAGGTTGCGATCACAAAGGATCGACACATGGACAAAGTCATGCTTGTCGAGTCCTTAGGATACAACCTCATGTCTGTCTCAATGCTTTGTGATCTTGATATGGTTGTTGTCTTTGGCAAGTATCGTTGTGTTGTGGTTATGGAAGCTGACAATTCCAAAGTCTTCGAAGGCTTTAGGAGAGGAGACTTGTATATTGTTGATTTCTCTACAGGACCGCAACCAGCCATGTGCCTACTTGCAAAAGCTTCAGAAGGCTGGCTATGGCATCGACGACTTGGTCATGCAGGCATGAGGAATTTGCACACGCTTGCGAAGAAGAAGCATGTCATTAGCATTGAGAATGTAAAATTCCTCAAGGATCACTTATGTGGAGCCTGTGAAGCTGGGAAGATGACAAAGGCTAAGCATCCAGCAAAGACTATCATGACCACTACTCGCCGATTTGAATTGCTTCACATGGATCTCTTCGGTCCTAATCATTACTCAGCAGTCACAAATGACGCATCTCTCTATGGCTTTGTTATTGTTGATGATTACTCTCATTACACTTGGGTACATATTGTCACTTACAAACATGAAGTGCAGGAAGTCTTCAAACGATTTTCCTCGAGGGCTTCAACCAACTTTGGTGTGAAGATCAAGCACATCAGAAGTGACAATGGAACTGAGTTCAAGAATTCTTGTCTTGATGACTATCTTGATGAACTTGGTATTACTCCTGAGTTATCTGCTCCTTATACTCCTCAGCAGAATGGCGTCGTGGAGCGCAAGAACAGAACTCTTGTTGAGATGGCTCGCACTATGCTTGATGAGTACAAGACGCCTCGTCACTTCTGGATTGAGGCAATTTATACTGCGTGCCACATCATCAACAGGGTATATCTTCAAAAATTCTTCAAGAAGACTGCCTATGAACTCCTCACTGACAAGAAACCCAATGTGAGTTATTTCAAAGTCTTCGGTGCTAAATGTTGGATTAGAGATCCTCATCACAATGCTAAATTTGCACCGAAAGCACATGAAGGTTTCATGCTTGGTTACGGAAAGGATTCGCACACCTACAGAGTCTTCAACAACGTTCTTCACAAGGTTGTTGAAACTGTAGATGTGTAGTTCTGTGATAGATGAAGCAGCCGCTGAGGAAACTATCAAGTTCAAGGCTACTGAGGATGTCATTCCTACTGAAGAATCTGCTGAAGAATTAATTCCAGAACGTGAAGAACATCGAGCTAATGCACCTGAAGAAAATACTGAAGAAAATGGTGCTGAAGAAAATACTGATCAAATTCCTCGACGACAACCAGCTCATCCTCGCGTTGCAAAAGAAGTGCAAGTTGAAAAGATCATCGATGACATTGAAGCACCAGGTCCTCTCACACGCTCAAAAGCTTCGCATTTATCTAACTTTTGTGGGAACTATGCTTTTGTCTCTATCATAGAGCCCACTAAGGTAGATAAAGCATTTCTGGAGCCTGAGTGGATTCAGGCCATGCAAGAAGAATTACATCAATTCGAGCTCAACAATGTCTGGGAACTGGTTAAATGTCCTGATCCTCGCAAGCACAATATCATTGGCACAAAGTGGATCTACCGCAACAAGCAAGATGAAAATGGCCTTGTGGTGAGGAATAAGGCACGGCTTGTAGCTCAAGGCTACACACAGGTTGAAGAAATTGATTTCGATGAAACTTTTGCACCTGTTGCTAGACTTGAGGCTATTCGCATATTACTTGCTTATGCTAACCATCATGATATCACTTTATATCAAATGGATATGAAAAGTGCATTCCTCAATGGTAAGCTTGAGGAAGAAGTATATGTTGCTCAACCCCCAGGTTTTGAAGATCCTAAGCATCCTGACAAAGTCTTCAGACTGAACAAGGCCCTCTATGGCCTCAAGCAGGCCCCACGGGCGTGGTATTATACTTTGAAGGAATTCCTCATGAAGAAAGGCTTCAAACCCGGTTCACTCGACCCTACTTTTCTCACCAAATCTAATGGTGGTGAACTGTTTGTGTGCCAAATATATGTTGATGATATTATCTTTGGCTGTACTGACCAACGTTATAGTGATGAATTTGCCTATATGATGAGTGAAGAATATCAAATGTCTATGATGGGAGAGTTGAAATTCTTCTTAGGTCTTCAAATTCGTCAACAACGCAATGGCATATTCATATCTCAGGAGAAATACCTCAAGGATGTACTGAGGAAATTCGGCATGCAAGATTGCAAAGGCGTCAAAATTCCTATGCCCACAAATGGCCATCTGTGCACTGATGAATATGGTATTGACTTTGATCATAAGGTATACCGCTCCATGATTGGTTCTTTATTGTACTTATGTGCATCTAGGCCAGATATAATGCTTAGTGTTTGCATGTGTGCCCGATTTCAAGCTACACCGAAGGAATCACACCATAAGGCTGTGAAGCATATTCTTCGATATCTAGCTCACACACCAACACTTGGATTATGGTACCCCAAGGGCTCGACTTTTGATCTCATTGGATATTCTGACTCTGACTATGCTGGTGATCGTGTGGACCGCAAGTCAACATCTGGTACATGTCATTTCCTCGGACGATCTTTGGTCTGTTGGTCCTCGAAGAAAGAGAAATGCGTATCACTGTCTACTGCTGAAGCTGAGTACATTGCTGCTGGTTCTTGCTGTTCTCAATTGCTGTGGATGAAGCAAACTCTCAAGGACTACAGCGTCAACGTGAAGAATGTGCCTCTATTCTGTGACTATGAGAGTGCCATCAAGATTGCTCACAACCCAGTTCAGCACTCGAAGACAAAGCACATTCAGATTCGTCATCATTTTCTTCGCGATCATGTGTTGAAGGTCGACATTTCTATTGAGCATGTGAAGACTGAAGAGCAGCTAGCCGATATCTTCACTAAGCCCTTGGATGAGAAGAGATTTAGCAAGTTGCGGTGTGAGCTAAATATCTTAGAATCTTCGAATGTTCTTTGAAAAGGACACTCATCCTAACACTTATGCAAAATTGATGACTTAGATGTGCAACACATGAAGAAACGTTTTTCTTCAATCAATGAAGAATAACACTCTAAGTGTGAAGAAATTAACGAAGAATTTGATTCTCAGAACCCTACGAAAATTGTACGCGGTGTCTGAAATCATCATTCTTATACGGTGGGTCACGCCACCACCAAAAGTTGAAAATCTTCAATTGAGTTTTTCCTCAGTTTGAAATTCCTTAATTGTTCATGTTCTTCAACTTTGCATTGTCTTCACTGTTTCCGTCGTTTTTCTTCATTGGCTATATATATATATATATATATATATATATATATATATATATATATATATATATATATATATATATATATATATAAAAGTTTATGTCCTCTACAACATTCACTTATGGCTACTTCTTCAAGTTGGGTTTTCTGCTAAGTGAATGTGATCGGACCCTTCCCCCTCTATGCTATACTCAACCCAATCTATTCACAAATTCTTCATGTGCGTTCTATTTGAAACTCGTTCAAAATCTTCACTGTGTCCTTGTCAGCTGAAGAATTTGTGAACGGAACGTTAAAACTTATCTTATCCAAATTTTCGGTTTTGCCGCTCAAACCGTTCCGCATCCCACGAAATACTTATCTAATCACCCACGATCTAACACGATCTCCACTTCTCAGTACGTGGGTGACACATGTTAAGCGAATGAGAAGGGTCATGGGCATGTTCGTCCAAAATCTTCGGGCGAACAGTTTTTCACCGTGGCTATAAATACCCCCTCCCCTTCCTCACTTCCTTTACTCCGTTCGACCTCTCTCTAGCTCGAGCTTCTCAAACCCTAGCGCCGCCGCTACTTCATCATCGCCGGTGAGGAAGAGCTTCACTGCCTCGACCTCGTCGCCATCGTACTCGCGCCGGCCGCGGATTTCTTCACTCCGCCGCCGCCGTAGCTGTCTTCCTCCGCCGAGTTAGGGCGTGGAAGATCTGCACAGATGAACTTCACATCTCCACCTCACAGTTCGTCGTGTTCTTCGTGTAGGGTAATTAAAAGTTACTCTTACTGCCCTCTTTGATTCAAATGATTTCCACAAAATCTTCAAAGGTGTTTTTCTTCAAATCTTCACACACTAAACACCTCTCATGTCATCTGTTCTTGATTCATTTCTCTAAGCTATAATTTCTCTTCAAGATTCCTCAATTGTGCGGATTTCTGATCTGTACAACTCTGGAACCTAAGACTAAGAACGCTTAGTGAAATTCTTCAGGACTCATCTGGTCAAATTCCTCAAACTTGTTCTTTTTACAGAACCTTCTGAGAACGCATATGACCTCTCCAAATTCCTCGCAACTATACTCTGTTCACAGGTACTCATGTCCGCTGCTGAATCACTAGGTTCTCATCAACTTAACTCATTTGCAGCATTCCTCGAAGAAAAGTTGCATACTTCTTCAGAGAATTCAATTGTTCAAATTCCTCAACTGAAGAAAATGGCTGATGGAAAGAAGCCACAGAAAGGAGGAAAGAGGCCTGAAGTCAACACTGCCTTTGAGATCCCTGATGATATATACAAAGACTATTGCACTCCTGATGAGGCCAAGTTTGGTAAGGAGGACAAGAATCAGCGCAAGGTGCGCATACAGAGGATAGAAAGGAGATGGGCAAGAGAGTGGAGGGAGTACAGATATGTTACTCCCAAATACATGAAGAAATTCACACTCAATCCTCCATGCCCAAGACCTGCATTGGCACCTGGCCAAGAAGCGGATCCCACCAGCCTCAAGCGCGGTGAGGACTATCCTGATGAATGGGCCAAGCGCTAGGCCAAGTTGGCTAGACAAGCCAGAGAAGCAGTGAGGAAATTCAATGAAGACTATGCTGCTGCTGCTGCCGCTGAGGCCTCTGTCAAGCCGAAGAAATCCATGGCAAAGAAGCCTGCGCACAAGTCAAGTGCTTCACCTTCAGTGCCCTCAAGGCCAAGTTCCTCAGCAATGCCCTCACGGCTAGAATCCTCAAAGCCCTCACGGCCAATTCCTCACGCTGCTCCTGCTCCTCCAAAATCCTCAGCTCCTCTGCCTAAGTCCTCAGCTGCTCCGACCAAATCCTCAGCACATGTGCATCTTGCCATGTGCCAAAGGACTACATGCATCTCTATTGCCTCAGCAGCTTCTGCTAGTTCCTCAGTTGCACCAAATTCTTCAACAGCACCCTCTCTGCTGAAGACAAAGACCACTGCTGGACGAGGTTCTTGCCCAAGTCCTCACAAGAAGCAGGTTGCCTTTCAAGTGCCGTCTCATGAAGACGAAGCTGATGATGAAGAACTTGCTGAAATCATCAAAGATAGGCAAGTCAGGGCCGCTAGAGGCAAGGGCACAAATGTGCCTCTGCTTTTGGATCCAAAGTTGATCCTCGACTACATTGATCTCTGGCACAAGGACCCAAACACTCCTATGCCTGATTTCAAGTTGACTCCTGGCCAAAGTCATATGCTGACTGCCTTCATCCAAGAAGAGAAATGGAAATTTGAGAAGGCCAGGCAGATCAAGAAAGCACAGTACAGGAAAGAAAAATTCCTGAAGAACAACGTTGTCACTATGACAACTGATGAACTTGTGAAGATCCAGTCGGAAATCAAAGTCCTCAGCGATGATTTCAACGCTTACTATGCTGATTGGCAAGGAGCCAAGGTTAGGTTTGTGAAACTGACTGAAAAGTTCACCTCCAATGTTGCAGCCCCATCGCAACAAGAAATTCCTCAGGCTGAAGCATCTGCTCAGCCAACTGAAGAACATGCCAGCACCGCTGATGACACTCAGACTGCTGAAGAAAATGTGAGTTCCAGGGCTGATGACTGCATTCCAGCCGCTGATGAAATTGCCAGGGCATCCACTAGTGGTGCGCCTAAAGAAAATGAAGAGGTTAGGGCAACTGCATCAGTTGTGCCTGAAGAAAATCAACCACATTCCTCTGCTCCTCCTGCGCCTACCCCAACTCCAATTCCTCCATCTGCATCAGATGCAAAGAAGACCAAGGCTGCAGAGCGTGCAGCAGTGAAGAAAAGGAAGGCATCAGCTTCTTCAGATTCTTCAGCTCCGAAGAAGATGAAGTCAATGACCAGCTCATTTGCAAACCCAATTGATGTCGTTCCTCTCACTACCATGCCATCAAAGGAAACCGTCCCTTTTGATGAAGAATACGTGATCCCTAGCGGATCTGATGAAGAAAATCCTTCTGCTGCTACGTCAGAGCAGATGGATGAAGAAATTGAAGTGAATGAAATCCTTCAACTTCAGCTGTTTCCTCGCCTATGCCTCAGTTTACTGCTGAAGAGGCCGGCGTTGAAGAAATGGAAGATGAAGATGTGGACATTGGCTGTACCACACCTGTGCTGAATGATGACTTTTGGGAAAGTCAGCACCCCAACTCTCCACTCTTCACACAATTGCAACAAATTCCTCAGTCCCCAGCAACTACAGTTCAAATGGGATATGATGAACCACATGCCACACTATCTGTCCATGAAGAAATTCTAGCCACTAGTGCCGAAGAAAATGAAAATGAAGAATTGAAGACCCAGCTAATCACTGGAGTAGAAGCTGAAATTCCTCAGCATGAAGAACCTGAGATTGCGATTCCTGAGGTGATAATGCAATTGACTGACACTCCTCAGCCCAAGCCAAAGGATCCATTCTCAAAGAAGCAGAAATTCAAGGCTGATGATTTCTTTGGCGAGCACATGTTCTTCACTAACTACAATCCCTACGATTCTGCTCGTCTTAGAAGGAAGCGCTTCTGGACCGCCAGCCAGGCCAACTTCTATTCTTCACTGCTCTTCAACAAGGACAAATTCTTCGACCACGACCATATTCCTCATGTGGACATGGAATCACTGCCATGCTTTACTCCTGTCCTCAGTGTGCTTCATGACACAGGCCTCCTCAACTTTTGCACAGACATAGTTGATTGGAATGAAGAACTCATTCTTCAATTCTACGCAACTTTGCACATCACAGGAGATGCTGACGATGTGAACTCCTGGGTTTTGGACTGGATGACCGAAAATACTCACTATAAGGCACCGGCCACTGAATTGCTTCACGCCCTGCGCATCAGTCCTCCACCTGAAGGAGCTCGTTGCATGTACCAAGAGCCTGAGCTTACTGATAACTATATGCAAGTGCTGATGAAGCCATTGAAGCCCGGTCAAGCCTCAAGGACAAAATTCCTCATGAAGGAATTGCAGCATGTACCAAGGACAGTCTATCGCATTCTGACGAAGACTATGAGTCCAATCAAAGGCCACGACTCATCTGATGAGGAAATTGTCGGCATCATGAAGAATCTGGTTTTCAACATCATTCATGGCATTCCTGTCAATTATCACGATTTCTTCATGAGGACTCTGGCAAATGTTGCACTTTCACCATTTGAGCTGAAGCCTTATGCACCCTGGATCATGAGATTCCTCAGGACAAGGTCTTCCCTCAACTACAAAGCTGATTTTCAGAATCACCTCAGCTACTTGCCCCCGATTGAAGTCCTCAAGCGGACCTATTCCTCAGCTGATGAAAAGGGCAAGGCACCAGCTGTTATAGATGAAGGCATTCGTCCATTGGATGGTCAATTTCGCAAGGCTGCATCTTATTCCACCAATGATGACTCTGCCACTCATGATTCTGCTGCCCATGCCTCCAAGCCAAATCCTCAAGCTACTGCTCCTCGTGTGATGACTGACCGTGAACTTCTGCTAAGTCTTCACCAGAAGGTGGATCGAAACCATAAATGGGTTAAGCGTCAGTTTGGTTCAATTCTTCACAACATGACTGCTACACATAATGCAGTGAAGAAAAACCACTACTACCTCCATGAAGTCTTCGATCGCACTTGGGCTATTCTGTCACATGTATATGGTGAAGAAGAACTGAAGAACATGGGTCTCAAGGAGGACTTTGACTGGTCTGCACCTCCACCGAAGAAATACAAGAAGGTCAAGGTTCCTTCCTTGATGGCCAGCTCCTATTCTTCATCGCGTGACACCGACGAGCATGAACACTTGGACGACACTGCGGCAGGCCCTACTACGACAAACGACCCCAACAGCGCTGGCACTCCTCCATCAACTTGATATTCTTCAGGGGCGTTAGTCCTCATTTTCGATCCTTTTGGTCATTCGATGACAAAGGGGGGGGGGAATTGAGTTAGTCTTCAAGCGGGTCTATCTTATATGGGCATTTTTTTCTTAAGTTACAACTCTCATTCTTCTGATGACTTTGCTGGATCGAGTTGTAAACTTAAACTCTATGGTGACCTGATACTTTTGTTGTAGTTTTTCTGCATGCTTTTTCCTCATTAATGTTTATGCACGCATGCTGAATTACATTAGTCACCATATTTCATCATGCATTTCAAATTCTTCATATACTATGTCAAATGCATGTATGAATTACAAGATATAGGGGGAGATCTCCATGATTGAACTCTTCAAGTGTGCATTGCTTCAAAAGCAAAATCCTCACTATGCACATCTTCAGGGGGAGTTCTTCTATATCTTGCAATCAAATTCCTCAATATCAGTATTTAAACTTCATATGTTTATCCCCGTTGAAAACTTAACCTATATTTTCATCAATCACCAAAAAGGGGGAGATTATAAGTGCATCTAGTGCCCCTTAGTGATTTTGGTGTATTGAAGACTTATAGGTTAAGGGACTAATGTGTTTATGAGTGTACACAGGTCTATAAGTCTATGAGGAGTTTGATATTTACAGAGAAAGTCGACCCCTAAAAATGAAGTTCTTCGACTGAAGACTTTGGATTTCTGAAGACTTTCTGAAGACTTTGAAAGTGAAGAAATTGGTGTAACCTTGAAGACTTGGTATTCATTCGAGGAACATGAAGCGTGAAGACTTTTGTTTTCGTAGTTTCATTTTCTCTTTCTTGAGTCATAGGAAACACCGTACTGTTAAAGGGGGTCGAGGAAATACTAAGGAAAAATTTCCATGTGATGCTCAACTCAAAATCCTACACCTACCAATCCCTTCGAGTGAAGCCATTGGAAATCTCATACAGTTCAGTCATATTCTTCAGTGACAGAGACGAAGTTCTTCTGGTCTCTGAGGAATTTGTTCTGACTGAGGAGTTAGGAATTCGCCAGTGCGGATTGCCTACACAGTGAGGAACATGATAGCCCTGAGGAATTTGATACTCAAATTTCCGACCGTTGCTGTGCTTTGTGCCAGCTGTCCCAAAATATCTACCCACCTAACGGTCATATCATTGAAGGGCATTTATGTCTTATCATGTCGGGCTGCTCCCTAGGCTATAAATAGCCGCCCCCTACAACCACTAGCTGGTTGGCTGCTCCGAGAGAAACTGACACTTGTCATTTGAGAGCATCCCATCCTCCGAGGACTTTGAGCGAAAATCATCAAGTGAGGAAAAACCCCCAAACACCTACAAACCCAAAGTGATTGAGCATCACTGAAGAGATTGATCCTACGTGGATCCGACGCTTGTTACCTTTGAAGACTGTGCTTCTTCCAGACGGTTAGGCATCATGGTCTAGAGGATCCAAGAGGAAATTGTGGATCGCCGAGTGACCGAGTTTGTGAAGGTTCGAAATTCACCTGAAGACTTACCACGAGTGATTGGGCGAGGTCTGTGTGACCTTAGCTCAAGGAGAATACGGTGAGGACTGTGTGTCCGGGACTGTGTGTCCTCAGGTTTAAATACCTAGCCGCTCCAACCAGATGTACAACTGGGACAACAGTTGGAACTGGTCTACCAAATCATTGTCTTCACCAAGCTTACTGGTTCTATTTCCTCAACTCTTTCATTTCCTCATAACTGTGTTGTGTGCTTGTTCATATATGTGTTTGAAGACTTTGACTGAAGACTTTCTCAATTTCCTCAGTTCAATTTCTTCAGTCTGTTTGTCTTCATCATGTGTTATCCTGTGTTTACGCTTTCCATACTCTGTGCTTGTCTTCATTTCATCATGATGACCATGCTTGTGTTCTGTTATGTTTTCTTCTGAGTACTTATTCCGCTGCAAGTAGTTCTTCGCTAAGGAATTTCCTCACCCGCAAATTCCTCAGTGAAGAATTCATAAAAATCGCCTATTCACCCCCCTCTAGTCGATATAACGCACTTTCAATCCCGAAGCTTAGATGCTTGGTTGTCCTTGAATATTACCTTGGGGTTCCTTGGGCATCCCCAAGCTTAGGCTCTTGCCACTCCTTATTCCATAGTCCATCAAATCTCTACCCAAAACTTGAAAACTTCACAACACAAAACTCAACAGAAAACTCATGAGACCCGTTAGTATAAGAAAATAATTCACCACTTTTTGGTACTGTTGTGAACTCATTCTTTATTTATATTGGTGTAATATCTACTGTATTCCAACTTTTCCATGGTTCATACCCCCCAATACTACCCATAGATTCATCAAAATAAGCAAACCACACATAGAAAATAGAATCTGTGAGAAACAGAACAGTTTGTAGCAATCCGTAAACTTCGTATACTACTGTAACTCTAAAAATTCTAAAAAAATAGGACAACCTGGGAAATTTGTATATTAATCTTGTGTAAAAAAATCAGATCAAAATCAGGTTTCCCTTATTTATTTTAAATTGTTTTACCGGGCGCAAAAGTTTCTATTTTTCAGGAAGATCAAATCAACTATCACCGTAAGCCATCCCAAAGGTCTTACTTGGCTCAAACACTAATTGAAACACCAAAACAAAATTACTACATAGGTAATAATGTGTATTTATTGAAAAACGGAACCAAAAACAAAAAACATAAAAATAAAATTGGGTTGCCTCCGAACAAGCGCTATTGTTTAACGCCCCTAGCTATGCATAAAACATAGATCTAGGTATTCTCATCTTTGGTATGCAATCCATAAGTAGCCCTCAGAATAGATTCATATGGAAACTTAATTTTCTTTCTTGGAAATTGTTTCATGCCCTTCCTTATCGAAAATTGAAATCTAATGTTTCCTTCTTTCATATAATTAATTGCACCAATCGTTCTAAGGAAAGGTCTACCAAGAATAATAGGACAAGTATGATTGCAATCTATATCGAACACAATGAGATCTACGGGCACATAATTCCTATTTGCGACAATAAGAACATCATTAATCCTTCCCATAGGTTTCTTAATAGTGGAATCCGCTAGATGCAAATTTAAAGAACAATCATCAAATTCACGGAAACCTAGCACGTCACATAAAGTTTTTGGAATTGTGGAAACGATAGCACCCAAATCACACAAAGCATGGCACTCATAATCTTTAATTTTAATCTTAGTAGTAGGTTCCCACTCATCATAAAGCTTTCTAGGTATTGAAACTTCCAACTCAAGTTTTTCTTCAAAAGATTTCATCATAGCATGAACGATATGTTTAGTAAAAGATTTATTTTGATTATAAGCATGAGGAGAATCCAACATGGATTGCAACAATGAAATACAATCTATCAAACAACAATTATTATAATTAAAGTCCTTGAAATGCAAAAGAGTGGGCTCATCGCTACTTAAAGTTTTGACCTCACCATTCCCACTTTTATCAATTTTTGCATTCTACAACTCCAAATCATTGGGACGCCTTCTAGCTAAAATTGACTCATCTCCAGTCCCATATTTATCAAGATTTATATTAGAAAACAAAGATTCAATAGGAGTCACACCAATCACTTTAAGATCTTCATCATCATTCTCGCAAAAACTAGAAGAACACACTTTTACAAACCAATCTCGCTTAGCACGCATCCTAACAGTTCTTTCTTTACACTCATCAATAGAAATTTTAATAGCTTTCAGAGATCATTAATATCATGCTTGGGTGGCATAGATATAATTTTCAAAGAATCAATCTCAAGAGAAATTCTATCAACGTTCCTAGCCAAATCATCAATCTTGAGCAATTTTTCTTCAACCATAGCATTGAAAACTTTTGGGGAATTAGTAAAATATTTAATATTGTTCTCAAGATCAGAGGGCATTTTATTATAATTTCCACATGAATTGTTGTAGGGATTACCATAATTATTAGAGGAATTGCTAGGAAACGACCTAGGGTTGAAATTACCTCTATATGCGTTATTACCAAAATTGTTCCTACCAACAAAATTCACATCCATAGATTCATTATTATTCTGAATCAAATTAGAAAAGGCATATCATTAGGATCAATAGGAGCACTCTTACTAGCAAACAATTTCATAAGCTCATCCATCTTTCCACTCAAAGTATTAATTTCTTCAATCACATGCACTTTTTTACTAGTGGAAGATCTTTCGGTATGCCATTGAGAGTAATTAGCCATAATATTATCTAGGAGTTTAGTAGCTTCTCCTAATGTAATCTATAATACCTAAATAGTTGATCCCCACTATCTTATTTCTCTTGACATGCAACCTATCCACCTCAGCAACCCTGCCACATCATCAATTCACACCACTCATAATGTAGCCATGCATCCACGTCATCATTTATTTTCTGAAATAATTTTCACAAGTAATTAGTACTCCATTCGTTAGTGTTTATTAGGCCAGCGGGCCACCGCATTGATAAACAGTTTCTTTCCTCGATCTCCCTCCTAAAGTGCGCAAGCTTGAGGGAAAGAAATCTGTTGGCTGGATAATTAATGAAAGAGACTCTGTGGCACTTGAACTTAGGACCATGCAAACAATTCATGTGCGTCCCAAACCAATTCACGTCAATTGCTGCAGTTAATTAAGGAATCTAAATAACCAAACGCTTAATAGGCGAACAAAAATTGCTGTATGTGAGCCATTCATCTACTGGAAGACAAACGGCCTCTCTCTCTCTCTTCTACTAGATTCTTACCTTCCTGTTTTATCTATTCTCAAGCCCCTTCCTTTCTTTCCCCTTCTCTCCTCTCTACTTCACCTTCTTGGCCACGAAGATCCCATCTACTGACTCATCAGTTTACGGCTGCAGGTCAGAGCCACGCAATCACTATGCTCTCGTCTGTCTGATTCCATAAGCCGCAACCATAAGGACGATTTTTTTGTGCTTTCCTGCCGCAGCACTGCATGAAGAGGACCACTGCATCTTTTCCCACTTCACATCTTGACGTTGCCTTGCATTTCCTCACGACCTCTAGAACCACTCTCTCTTCTCCGTCACACACTAAAATTCTGTCCTGGTTGGATATGTATATTTACGTTGGACGCTTCATCCTGTTGTAGTTCATTTAGATTGATTTTAGAAATTGATTGTTCTTTTACCTTTCTTATTACTATCTATCTCGATTTGAGAAGCCGCACTAACATCTTTGTAATGCATTATAATCTACAATAGTTAACTCACCCCTCTCATGCTTTTGTGCAGATATTTTGTTTTGTCATGTAGACAAGGTATTTGGTGAAAATCCAAACATGCTGCAGCCCGTAAGTGAGGTGAACCATTATAGACTTTGTGATGTAGTTAGGCATAATCATCTACCTGATGTTATTTGTACACATGTTATTTTTAGTCCTTTACTTCTGAACCTTTGATTTCACGGCTATTGTTGATCATGTAAGAAAGCAAAAACTATATTGGTATCATGATTTCTGTAACCATACATCTTACTGTTCATTAAATGTTAGACGTGTCCCTCTTTCTCATTGGCAAGTTGTTTTATACAAAGCTTCATAAATATTATGTCAAGTGATCTTCTTTGGATCTTCATGCTTGATCAATCCTAAGATTCACCGGTCTTTGGGACATAGGTATGCAAAGAACAATATGATAAATATTGGCTTTCTAAGCCTAGTGGTACTTGCAAACGTCATTAGTTCAATCATATTATTTTCTAAATTGTGGATTTTTTTACTCATATCCTATGTTATCATACTAAATTAAATGCCATGTAATTTGATTATCTAAGGAGCAAAAAAACACATATTCAAGTAACCAGTTGGAGAGAAACCTTATGTAAGTGTGATTGTTCCAGATGTAAGAAGTTATCTCATAATTGTCTATAAATTTGTATAGTTTTCTATCCAAATTTCTTAGCTTGAATTTCCGCAGCAACGCGCGGGGTATCATCGAGTTTCCATAAAAGTACCTCCCGCGATGGAATATAAAAGATTCCTAGATGCAAAATTCAATCCAGCATAAAAATTTGTATGATCATCCATAAACTTAAACCATGAATAGGGCAATTTCTTATCATCAATTTCATCCTCTCCCAATATTGTCTAACATGTTCATGATCAAGTTGCTTAAAATTCATTATACCGTTCCTAAGGGAGATGATCTTAGCGGGAGGAAAATAATTGGAAATAAAAGCATCTTTACAGTTATTCCATGAATCAATACTATTTTTAGGCAAAGATGAAAACCAAGTTTTAGCACGATCTCATAGAGAGAATGGAAATAGCTTCAATTTAACAACATCATTATCCACATCTTTTTTTGTTTTGCATATCACACAACTCAACGAAAGTATTTAGATGGGATGCGGCATCTTCACTAGGAATACCAGAAAATTGATCTTTCATAACAAGATTTAGCAAAGCGGCATTAATTTCATAAGATTCCACACTAGTGGTGGGAGCAATTAGAGTACTAAGAAAATCATTATTATTAGTATTGGAAAAGTCACACAACTTGGTATTTTCTTGAGACATCATGACAAAGCAAGCGATCTAGCACACAAGCAACCAAAAAGAAAACAAAAAGACGAATGGAAGAAGGGCGAATAAAAAGGCAAATATTTTTGTGTTTTTCTGGAATCGTTTTAGAAGTGGGGGAGAGGAAAACGAGAGGCGAATGGCAAATAATGTGGTGCAAGAGATGAGAGTTTATGGTGGGTACTTGGTAGGCTTGATGTAGAAACTCCCCGGCATCGGCGCAAGAAATTCTTCCCGCTACTCCTTGAGCTTGCGTTGGTTTTTCCCTTGAAGAGGAAAGGGTGATGCAGCAAAGTAGAGATAAGTATTTCCCTCAGTTTGAGAACCAAGGTATCAATCACCTAGGAGGTACACGCAAGTCTCCAATCTATGCACCTGCACAAACAATCAAACACTTGCACCCAATGCGATAAAGGGGTTGTCAATCCCTTCATGGTCACTTGCAAGGATGAGATCTCATAGAGATAGATATAAAAGATTGCTAAAACATAAAACAAAAGAAAAGTAAATAAATTGCACCAAGGTATTTTGGGGGTTTTTGGTTTATAGATCTGAAAATATATGATGGAAGATAGACCCGGGGGCCATAGGTTTCACTAGAGGCATCTCTCTTGAAAGAAAGCATACAGTGGGTGAACAAATTACTGCCGAGCAATTGATAGAAAAGTGAAAAGTTATGACGATATCCAAGGTAATGATTATGAATATAGGCATCACGTCCGTGTCAAGTAGACCGACTCCTGCCTGCATCTACTACTATTACTCCACACATCGACCGCTATCCAGCATGCATCTAGAGTATTAAGTTCATAAGAACGGAGTAATGCCTTAAGTAAGATGACATGATGTAGAGGGATAAACTCAATCAGTATGATGAAAACCCCATCTTTTTATCCTTGATGGCAACAATACAATACGTGCCTCGCTACCCCTACTTTGTCACTGGGTGAGAACACCGCAAGATTGAACCCAAAACTAAGCACCTCTCGCATTACAAGAAGAACCAATCTAGTTGGCCAAACCAAACCGATAATTCGAAGAGAAATACAAAGATATTAAATCATGCATATAAGAATTCAGAGAAGACTCAAATAATATTCATAGATAATCTGATCATAAATCCACAATTCATCGGATCTCGACGAACACACCGCAAAAGAATATTACATCGGATAGATCTCTAAGAACATCGAGGAGAACATTGTATTGAAGATCAAAGAGAGATAAGAAACCATCTAGCTACTAGCTATGGACCCGTAGGTCTGTGGTAAACTACTCACGCTTCATCAGAAGGGCAATAGAGTTGATGTAGAAGCCCTCCGTGATCGAATCCCCCTCCGGCAGGGTGCTGGAAAAGGCCCCAAGATGGTTTCTCAGGGAAATAGATGGTTACGGCGGCAGAAAAGTATTTTGGTGGACGCTTCTGGTCGTTTGGGAATATTTGGGAATTTATAGAGCTAGAATTAGAGTTAGGGGACCTTTGAGGGGCCCACAAGCCCTCAGGGCGCCCCCTAGGGCGCGCCCCTGAGGCTTGTGGCCTCCTCGGGGATCTTCTGGCCCCCTCTCCGAGTTACGTGGGTGTCTTGGTCCAAGAAAACTCATCGCGAAAGTTTTATTCTGTTTGGACTCCGTTTGATATTCCTTTTCTGTAAAACTCAAAAACAAGGAAAAAACATAAACTGGCATTGGGCTCTAGGTTAATAAGTTAGTCCCAAAAATAATATAAAATAACATATTAATGCATATAAAACATCCAAAACAGATAATATAATAGCACGGAACAATAATATATTATAGATACGTTGGAGACGTATCATCGCCGTCGTCCTCCGCGCGCTTTGTTGTGCTCGCTGTGGCGCCACCCTCTCGCATTGTCAACATGGTCAACAAAAGAGAGGAATCGGGAGAGGACTGTACACGGAGAGGATGACAGTAGGGACCCACCATGTCCATGGCCGTATGCAAGCAAGTTCCTCATTTTTTTGTTATATACTCCATTGTCAGCGTATAGAAAAAGTAAATGCTTCCTCCTAGTGGTTTGCTTACATATGGGACCCATGACATTGTCATCGTATAGTCAATAGACAAGAGAATAGCACAAGAGCGGGTGACACCTGGGACGTAGCTGCTCGATTATTATTATTATTATTATTATTATTATTATTATTATTATTATTATTATTATTATTATTATTATTGTTGTTGTTGTTGTTGTTGTTGGATGGAGCACGACAACTGGATTGTGGCCCGTCTAGCCCAGGATTCTATTTTACGTTCACAACATGACCAGCCCAACTATTTTTTCTTTGTGAAAATGGCTAGCCCAGTTTATTTTTTCTAAAGAATACCCAATCCACGCATACCCAACCCAGTCCTACTTATTTTTCTTCGCCCTGCTGGGCTGCAACTCTTTCAAGATGGCTACAAATCTTAAAAGTAATATGAAATGGGCTATAAATACAAAACACACGCGACAAATTGGCAATTACTTTCAAATTTCTGAATTTTTCACATTTTCATATCCCAATTTCATTGGGCTTTAACATAATTTAAATATATCTTCAAAGTACTTTAAATCTGGCTCGACATTTCGGTATTAAAAATAGTTTGGACCCCACCGAAATATGCGAAATTTCATTTACATTTTTAAACCGTGACCTTGGCCAACAAAAAGAAAATGGACTGCAATAAATTGCATAAGAAGTTGCAAATCAGCTGTAAATTATTAAAAAAATAGGGAATGCGCTGACTTGTGGGCCTATTAAGTTGAAGCATATGAATGATTTTTTTACTTATTATATAGTATTAGTCAACAAACGATTCTAGCAGAAGTGACCGTTGGATGTCAATCCAACGGCCGTCGTGCTTCTTCAATCTTTGATCTTCTTGCTCCAACCGCCAAATCCAGCGCCGGTGGGACCGCCTACTCCCGCCTCCCATGACCGGCTGTGCTGCCGCGCAGGCCTCACCGCCCCTACTACTCCCACCGCTGGTCAGGCCATCCCTCTACTCACCCACATCCCTCCAGTGTCATGGCTTCACTGCCTCCAGGTCATTCCCTTCCCGGGTTTCATCGTCGTCCATCGATGGTGTTCTCGGTACGGCGTGGTCAACATTGTCAACAAACGACAACATCGGAAGAGGGATGTACGTGAAGAGGCTGATAGTAGGGACCCACATGGTCCATGGCCGCGTGCAAGCAAGTACCTCCTTATTATGCCAAAAAAATGAATCCCCCCTGTCGTGGAATTGTCACGGCAGATGTCCTAGCGAAAGGACTTAGCCGTGGAGCCATCGCAATGGGTTAGCTTAAAGGGGTTAAACCGGACAAGAGACACGAGAGTTTTATACTAGTTCAGCCCCTGACGATGAAGGTAAAAGCCTACATCTAGTTGTGATGGAATTGCTGGGGTTTTGATGACCAGGGGGCGAATATGCTTTGCCAGAGTCTCGAGTTGTTGTGTGTTCTCCTTGAACCGCCGCTGGGTCGTGCCTTTATATACACAGGTCGACGCCCGCCGGCTTACAGAGTCCCGATGCCGGTTTATACACATACCGGCTCGGTCTCTACTTTGTCATATCTTACAATACAAGTCATGTACTACATGGCGGTTTATGGCTACAGGCCCTAATCTACCTTTGGGCCTTGGGCCTTCGAGTCTCTATAGTAAACCACTTTACTCCTTGTCTTCATGGGCTCTTAAGTATAACAATCCATTATGGGGATAACCCGACTTCCTTGGCCGGTTTACACCTAGTAGTAATATCCCCAACATTAGGCCCCAGATTGATTTGAACTGGTTCATGTCAATCTCCGAAACCTTGAGAAAATTCCTTCTTCCATATCTTCGCATAAATCTTGTAAACCGCCATGACGTCATCATCCAGAATCATCATAAACCGCCATGACGTCATTTGTCAATTTAAATGGTATATTCCTCACCTTCATTAATGAACCTCCGACAATCGAGGCAACAAATCTGTCACATATCCATTTGTTAGGCTCCTCGATTCTTGCACTTAACCCTTATCCTTTCGTCTTTATAAATACGGCCGAGGGTCCTTTACTTTTCCCCCTTTCTCTTCGTCTCCTTCTTCCTCGCGACGTCTCAGAACCCAAGCTCTGCCGCCACCGTCGACCTTCGTATCTGCATCAACCAGGGCCGCTGCATCAACCTGATCGAACCAGAGCAACGCGGCGCTCCTCCGTTGTTCCGCAGCACCTGGTGAGTTCATTTCCTTTTCAACCTCAGATCTGCATTAGGGTTCCGCCGTTCATCGGTGTTCTTCCCTGTTCGTCTTCTTTCTGTTCTTAGATCTCATAACCTGATTTGCAACTCATAGTAGAAGTAGGCGATGATAGTCTAGCGTCCTTTACCAACCTCAGAAAACACCTTTACCGCCTGAGATCCAATCAAACAAACATGTTCTTCCACTGCCACCATTTTAGGTTAAATTTATTTCCTCTTTTTAGAACTGTGGCAGATCCGAATTTATACCACCGATCTGTGATATCTGTTTGCGCCATACTTAGAAATTTTTGTAAATCTGTAGCCTCTATACCATTGCGGGCGGTTTATCCTTTAAACTTTGATAACTCATCATATACCATTAGCCCTCTGTTAAACCGCCAACCTGCTTTAATTGCTGAAATCCGGTTTAGTACACCCAAAGGCTTGAAATATCATCGTCTTCCATCATTGCGCCGGTTTGTAAGTTGTAACCATGAACTTTAACCCGGATACCGTGCTTTTTTCCAGCTTGTCATCAGAAATGGCCAAACAATTATGTTCCTGTAATTGGGTTCCTTCCCAGGTTACGGAAGCGCAGCTGGCCGGTTGTGTTGCAACGGGCCCTTTAGCAAATAAGGACACTATCCACTGGCGAGTCCCCGGTCCAGAATTTCCTCCTAAACCCCAAGATGGAGAAGTTATTGTATTTGTTGATCACCTGAGCCGAGGCTTCACTCCTCCCGGATCAAAAAATTTCCGTGACGTGCTCGCCGACTTTCAAATCCATCCACAAGATATCGGTCCAAACTCCATATCCAATATTTGCGACTGGCAAGTATTCTGTGAAGTGTACGTGCAAGAGGAGCCTACTGTTGATCTGTTCCGGGATTTCTTTTATCTAAACCGCCGTACTGAGTTTACGGATGGCCCCAATACTGAACTAGGCGGGGTTTCAATTCAGAAGAGGAGAGATGTTGATTTCCCTCATGCCAAGCTTCATAGAAATCCTAAGGACTGGAATCAGACTTGGTTCTACTGCCGCAACATAGCCCCAGCCAATGAAAATCCTTTGCCGGGTTACCGTCCACACCGGCTTACCCAAGCTCATCCCTTTCCTCAATGGTTGACAACCCAGGAGCGAGCAAAATATGCCCCTTAGCTGGCAAAGCTCAGAGCCTTTATTGCAAATGGGCTGACAGGCGTGGATTTTGTTCGATGCTGGGTTTCATGGAGCATTTTACCTTTAAGCCGGCGGCCCGGTTTAATGTGTGAATACACAGGGGATTTGAAAGACCCGCAACGCCATATTGACATCCAGCTGACTGATGATGAAGTCACCGAAGCTGTTAAAAAGATGCTTAATGAGCCAATAGATGTATGCAGCAAAACCGGGCTCAGTCCTTTCTGTGCTGCCAATAAACCGCCAAAGGTATAATCTATCATATTTCTGCCTTTATCCATCCTTTGTTAAATTTCTCCCTTGATGACTTACTATTTGTCTATGCAGGCCGATGATCCATTCTGGAAGAAAAAATCACAAGATAAACCGGTAAAGAATCCTCGGCTTAAGACCAAAGCTTCCAGAAAAGCCTATGAAAAGAAAGAACGTTGAACCGTCCGAGCCCATTATTGATGATGGTCTGGAAATTCCGGATTCAGAGGTAGAACTTGACTCTCTCGGTTCATTTTTATACACCTTATTGACAATGATCATTATTAGGATGAAGCGGAAGCCAGCCATGCTGATGAGGTAACTATTCTTTCTTCTGATTCTGATCCTGTGCCAGTACCAAGACTCCGTCGAGCCATTCGGAAAGTAAAATTTTCATGCCCTCTTTCTTATTTGGACCCGCACTTTCTTTTAAAGACGCAGCAGCATGAAGCTCGCCGCACCACTCGACATAGTGGCCAAGTGGTGACCTCCTCTGGTTTACCAAATTCACCGGTTCGCAAACGCCGCCAAGAGGTTGCTTATACTCCTGACACCCTTTACCCTAAGGCGGGTTACATTCGATATCCTCTTAATCTATCTGACTCAAATTATCAGGGAACTTCCCATTCATCGTCCGGCGAGTCATCAGCGACACAACTTCCTCCTCTGAAAACTGTCCCTGGGTAAGCATAACATACTTTTAACTTTTTGGTCTTGTATCATATTGTCATATCGATCTTCGTGTCTGCTCTTTTTCAGTGCTAAAGCCAGACCAAGCAAGAAGGCTAGATTGAACAAGCCAACCGACCATGAACCGGCTATCGAGCCGGAGAAAACCCCAGAGGCTATTGACCCAGAGGCTGACACTGTTATTGATAATCTGGAATTTCAAGCAACCGACACGCTTGTTGAACCGGTAGAAAATAATCCAACAAGCCAGTCAGCTGATCCATTAAGTCCAATTGTTGATCCGCTGAGTCCGGCTAAAGCATCCGATAAACCGCCAAGCCCTGCCAAAACTACGGACGACGATGTTGTCGTAACTGGCCTTGGTTTCAGCTCCCCTGGTCGTCCTGTCGCGTTATCAAAGCATAGCGCCAAAGAAGACATTTCTGCTATGGACAAAGGGAAATGGAAATCCGAGTTATCCAATTATACCAACCTCAGCGCTGAAGACCTTCATTCTGGTTTTTTAAACCGCCTGTATACAAGCCGCGACTTTGAAGCCGGTTTAGTAGGCCTGATGAAGGAGCGTATGAGGTAAATGTCACTTTCCCTTTGCATAAATATTCCAAAAGTCCCTTTGTTAGAACTGGTCTAACGTATCAACTCTAGTAGCCCCCAAGGGCCGGTGCATAACATTGGTTTGAACCGGGTCTTGAATCGATATTTGCATTTTGCTGGTGTAGCCCCCATGACCGGCTTATATCTTTTTAGAATGAACCGGTACATCCTACTAATCTCACCACTTATAATGATGACAATCCATCTGAATCTGAACGAATACGCATTAGCCCCCAAGTGTCAAGTAGATAACTTGTTATGTGCTTGAGACTTTAAAGTAATAGCTGATAAGAAGCAATCTGCATTAGCCCCCAAGTGTCAAGTAGATAACTTGTCATGTGGTTGGGACTTCAATGTTGTAATGCTAACTTATTATCTGTATTTTGCAGGCTGAGTTGTCCAAAAAAGACTCCCAAATCGCTGATCTCCAAGGAAACATCAAGTCTCAGGTAGACGAAACTTGCAAAGTTAAGAGCGAGCTGACCACCTCTTTAACAACCATGGAGCAGCTGAAGGAATTCTTCAAAGGCGAACGGGCAGATTGGGCACCTGAAAAGACCACCTTGTTAAAGCGGGCAGAAGATGCGGAAAATGCCCTTAAACCGGCCACAGAAGAGCTGAGCAGCCTGAAGCGGCAGATTGATGCCATGACCTCTGCCATCTTTGGTAACAATCTCTTCACCAATATGTAACAACACCAGTTGTGGAAACTTCCGGTTTAGTAATAATATGATCCTTTTGCAGGTAGCCGTGTTACTCATCTTGGCGCAGATACGCGCAAAAAACTGAAGGCCGTCTATACTTTGGTAGAGCAGCTTTATACCGGCGTGCAACGAGCTATCTGCACAGCTTCCAATAACCATCCGCCCCGTCGCGAATCAAGGAAACACTGGAAAAATTGTCTATGATGCCTGCCCGAATTGTGGAATTGAAGAAATCCGCTGCTAGGTCCGGTGCCCTTACTGCGCTGATGCACGCCAAGGCCTGGATCTCTGACCTTGATCCGGAAGATGTTGGAAATGGTTACCCAAGCCAAAAAGAGGACGGTTCAAAATTTAACAATGACGATCTCCGGGCTATCACAAGAGAGATGCGACCACTGGCAAGTAAGTTGGCTGAAGATACTAACTTGTCAATTTACCAGAATGTATATGACGCCAGTGGCAAGCGAATAAGTGCTTCAACTTATGACATGGAAAGTCTGATCCCGCCGATCCGTAAGCACACTTACGCTCCTGATGTTGAACCGTCTGATCTTATACACGACGAAGCTGTCTTTCAAGCCTTATCAGGAATTGATTGGACAACTGTTGACTTCCAGCCACTGGGTGGAGAGAAGGAGGATGAACCGGCGCAGGAAGATCCGCAATCTTCACATCAACCTGAGGCAGAATCATAATCTGGAAGCCGGTTTAACTTGTGCCTATTGTCATCTTTGTGAAAAACAATCATTCTTATGGGCAGTCGAAACGCCTTGTAATAGGCTAGCTTGAACAGCTGATCTGATATGCCATCGCGCATACTTGTTGCACACAATATTGTTAATCCGTCATGCTATATTTTCTTATGATCTTTATCGGTTTTACACCGCCCTGTTTCTGCATAAAACAAAGTGAAAATTGTCCTGGCGGTTTACCGCCGGACGGGTCATAATGCCCAATATATAGCCAAGGTTGATAACCATAGCTTTAAATAATGAAATATGAAACATATCATACCTGTGATATTGAATCACTTTGTTGGTTTACCAACATTCTTGTAATAAGGGTGACGACCCAAATACTGAGTATTGATAACTCAAACCATGTTATGCTGGTATATAATAAGTGATGCCGGGTTATGATAAACACCGGATGATCATCCTGGCAACTTATAGTTAACTCCAGGCTGGGTTAAATAAACACCTGTTTATACGGATGACTTATAATCAGGCCTGCCATTGGACGCCGGTTTAGCTCAAAACATTAACAAGGGAGAAAAACAAAACTGACCAATAAAAACCAGAGAAAAAAACTTGTAGTCGAGGCTTTTCAAGGGCTGCCAGGCCCAAATGCGAGGCTTTTCATGGGCTGCTAGGCCACTGAGTTAAACCGTTTTACAAAGCCTTTTAAGATGGTCCTCCGTCTTTAACCAATTGCCGGTCTATCATTGACAAGTTTAGGGTCATATGCGATTGACTTGTCAAGTTGGCGGGTCATACCAGGCTTACCTGGGTGGAGTGACTTACTTAATGAAGGCAGGTTAACCCGGGGTTTTAGGTATATATACCAGGCTTCCAAGCCACGGCTTGATAGCCTATTGCAAGTGTAGATTTCTTTGTTCATTGCGATAGCAAAGAATCCCCAAGCAACATTTTGAGCTGTGCTCAACGGGTGCCTATGTTTGAGTTGTTCTTGACAACCCTCTTTGGCCCCTAAGTAATGGCATTGCGCCAGCCAAAAGGTGTAGCTATGGTTGAACACAACCAAGCCCCCAAGTGACTTACTTTCGTGGCTTTCGAGACAGCCAAGAGGTGTAGCTATGGTTTGAATACGACCAAGCCCCCAAGTGACTTACTGTCGTGGCTTTTGAGCCAGCCAAGAGGTGTAGCTATGGTTTGAATACGACCAAGCCCCCAAGTGACTCACTGTCGTGGCTTTTGAGCCAGCCAAGAGGTGTAGCTATGGTTCGAATACGACCAAGCCCCCAAGTGACTCACTGTCGTGGCTTTTGAGCCAGCCAAGAGGTGTAGCTAGGGTTCGAATACGACCAAGCCCCCAAGTGACTTATATTGAATAGACAACTGTAAAGCTGAATCAAAGGGTAAACCGGATGTCGCTTCACAAACAGAATCCTCTGTGTAACCACTCATGATATGAGAAAAATAGCAGATACCCCGCTTTAGCTGGGGCTCCGGTTTATTGTATTGATCATAATATATACATCATCAAAATATGTACATGATAGGAGCCTATGGCTCAGGTGTAGTACGGCCGTAGATGAGCTATGTTCCACGGCTGGATCGTCTCCTCCTCTGACTTGCGTGAGTCTTTATGCTCTCGAACATCAATGAGGTAATATGATCCGTTGTTCAGATTCTTGCTGACCACAAAGGGCCCTTCCCAAGGCGGGGATAACTTGTGCATATCGGTCTGATCTTGGATAAGCCGGAGCACTAGATCGCCTTCTTGGAAAGTTCTAGTTTTAACCCGGCGACTGTGATAACGCCGCAGGTCTTGCTGATAAATCGCCGAGCGAGCCGCCGCTACGTCCCGTTTCTCATCCAATAGGTCCAACGCATCCTGGCGTGCTCTTTCACTATCTGCTTCAACATAAGCTGCCACTCGTGGTGAGTCATGACGTATCACTTGGAAGGACAACTTCCGCTCCATAAACCATGAAGAAGGGTGTATAACCCGTAGATCTATTGGGGGTGGTGTTAATGCTCCATAAAACGGAAGGCAACTCTTCAACCCAACAACCCGGTGTCCTCTGCAAGGGAACCATAAGCCGGGCTTGATCCCCTTCAAGATTTCCTGATTAGCTCTCTCCGCTTGACCATTAGACTGGGGGTGGGCCACTGAAGACACATCAAGACGGATGTGCTCTCTTTGACAGAACTCCTCCATAGCACCCTTGGAAAGATTCGTGCCATTGTCTATTATAATGTTGTGTGGAAAACCAAAACGGAATATCACCTTCTTCATAAATTGAACCGCCGTGGCTGCATCACATTTGATAACTGGCTCTGCCTCCACCCACTTGGTAAATTTATCAACCGCCACCAAGAGGTGGGTCTTCTTATCCTTAGACCTCTTAAAGGATCCAACCATATCAAGCCCCCAGGTTGCAAACGGCCAGGTAATTGGAATCATCCTCAGCTCCTGAGCCGGAACATGAGCCCGGCGTGCAAACTTCTGACAGCCATCGCACCTTTTGACCAAGTCCTCAGCATCAGCATGAGCCGTCAGCCAATAGAAACCGTGACGAAAAGCCTTAGCCACCAGGGACTTTGAACCGGCATGATGACCACAATCACCTTCATGAATCTCGCGTAAAATTTCACGACCTTCTCCAGGAGAAACACAACGTTGAAAAGCCCCTGAGACACTGCAATGATGTAGCTCGCCATTGACAATAGTCATGGACTTGGAACGCCGGATTATCTGCCTGGCCAGAACTTCATCCTCCGGTAACTCACCCCGGTTCATATACGCCAAATATGGGATCGTCCAATCCGGAGTGACATGAAGCACCGCCACCAACTGAGCCTCCGGATCAGGAATAGCTAAGTCTTCCTCCGCGGGTAGCTTGACCGACGGGTTATGCAAAACATCAAGAAAAACATTGGGCGGCACCGGTTTACGCTGGGAGCCCAACCGGCTTAAAGCGTCCGCCGCTTCATTCTTTCGCCGGTCTACATGATCAACCTGATAACCCTTGAAATGACCTGCAACAATATCCACCTCTCGACGATACGCTGCCATGAGGGGGTCCTTGGAATCCCAAGTACCAGAAACTTGTTGAGCCACTAGGTCCGAGTCACCAAAACATTTAACCCGGCTCAGATTCATCTCCTTAGCCATCTGAAGACCATGGAGCAGGGCCTCGTCCTCAGCTGCATTATTAGTACAAGGAAACATCAAGCGGAGAACATAACAAAATTTGTCACCTCGAGGGGAAGTAAGAACCACTCCAGCCCCCGAGCCCTCCAATTGCCTGGATCCGTCGAAATGAATCGTCCAGTATGTGTTATCCGGTCTATCCTCCGGCACCTGCAACTCTGTCCAGTCATTGATGAAATCCACGAGTGCTTGAGACTTAATGGCCGTGCGAGGCATATATTTTAATCCATGAGGCCCAAGCTCAATAGCCCACTTAGCAACCCGGCCAGTCGCTTCTCTGTTCTGGATGATATCTCCCAAAGGAGCAGAACTGACCACAGTAATGGGATGGCCCTGAAAGTATTGCTTCAGCTTCCGGCTCGCCATAAAAACCCCATATACAAGCTTCTGCCAATGTGGATATCTCTGTTTTGACTCAATGAGCACCTCACTGATATAATAAACCGGCCGTTGAACCGGATACTCCTTTCCTGCCTCCTTGCGCTCCACCACAATAGCCACGCTGACAGCCCGAGCATTAGCAGCCACATATAACAGCAATGGTTCCTTGTCCATGGGAGCAGCAAGAACAGGTGGTTCGGCAAGCTGCCGCTTTAGAGCCTCAAATGCTTCATTAGCTGCCTCACTCCAGACAAAGTTGTCCCTTTTCTTCAGCATTTGATATAAAGGGATGGCCTTCTCCCCGAGATGACTTATAAACTGACTCAATGCTGCAATCCGGCCTGCCAGTCGCTGAACATCATTGATGCACTTCGGTTTAGCCACTGAAGTAATAGCCTTGATCTTCTCCGGATTAGCTTCAATGCCCTTGTTCGACACCAAAAAACCCAAAAGCTTGCTTGCTGGCACACCAAAAACACACTTGGTCGGGTTGAGCATCATCTTATAAACCCGGAGGTTATCAAAGGTCTCCTTTAAGTCATCTATTAATGTTTCCTCCTTCCTGGACTTCACCACAATATCATCCACATAAGCATGAACGTTGCGCCCAATCTGGTTATGAAGACAATTCTGAACACAACGATGATAAGTTGCCTAGGCACTCTTGAGCCCAAATGGCATAGACACATAGCAGAAGGCTCCAAAGGGAGTTATAAAAGCTGTCTTCTCCTGGTCCTTAACTGCCATCTTAATCTGATGGTAACCTGAATAAGCATCCAGAAAACTCAAACGCTCACAACCCGCCGTAGCATCAATGATTTGATCTATACGGGGGAGGGCAAAAGGATCAGCCGGACACGCTTTGTTCAAATCCGTGTAATCCACACACATACGCCAGGTGCCATTCTTCTTAAGCACCAGCACCGGATTAGCCAACCACTCCGGATGAAAAACTTCAACAATGAACCCTGCCGCCAGGAGCCGGGCTACCTCCTCACCAATAGCCTTGTGCCTCTCTTCAGTGAACCGGCGAAGGAATTGTCGGACCGGTTTAAACTTGGGATAAATATTAAGGGTGTGCTCAACGAGTTCCCTCGGTACACCTGGCATGTCAGAAGGCTTCCATGCAAAGATATCCCGATTCTCACGGATGAACTCGATGAGCGCGCTTTCCTATTTCGGATCTAGATTTGCACTGATGATGAACTTTTTGGATGAATCGCCGGGCACAAAATCAACCATCTTAGTCTCATCAGCCGATTTAAACTTCAAGGCCGGATCATGCTCCGTGGTTGGTTTCTTCAAAGAAGTCATGTCCGCCGGATCAACATTGTCCTTATAGAACTTCAACTCCTCTGCTGCGCAAACCGACTCAGCATAGGCCGCATCACCTTCCTCACACTCCAAAGCGATCTTGCGGATTCCATGTATTGTGATAGTCCCTTTATGACCTGGCATCTTGAGCTGCAGATAAACATAACAGGGTCGTGCCATGAACTTAGCATAAGCCGGCCGTCCAAACAGGGCATGATACGGGCTTTGGATTTTCACCACTTCGAAAGTCAATGTCTCTGATCTTGAGTCATACTCATCTCCAAAAGCGACTTCCAGAGCTATTTTACCAACCGGATAGGCTGATTTGCCAGGCACCACACCATGGAAAACAGTGTTCGACAGTTTAAGATTCTTATCTGTCAACCCCATACGACGGAAGGTGTCATAATATAAGATGTTGATACTGCTGCCTCCGTCCATGAGCACCTTAGTGAACTTATAACCTCCAACCTGAGGCGCCACCACCAACGCCAAATGACCCGGATTGTCAACCCGGGCAGGTGATCCTCTCGGCTCCAAACAATAGGCTGCTCAGACCATCGCAAATAATGAGGCACTGCCGGTTCAACCGAGTTCACCGCTCGTTTATGAAGCTTCTGATCGCGTTTGCATAAGCTGGTGGTGAAAACGTGGTACTGTCCACTATTCAACTGCTTTGGTACCCTGACTGTTGCTGCTGCGAGCCTTGTTGGTTATAACCACCTTGATTGCCTTGGAATCCTGAACCGGAGTTGCCTCCTCCATAACCCGACCCATAGGACCCGGGTCCTGAACCGCCGGATGGTCCATGATCATTCCGGAAGAAGTCTGAATTTTTGAATTCTCGCATGATATAATAATCTTTCTAGAGGTGCATGGCCGGTTTGTCCTGCGTTCCAGGATGCTTCGGGCAGGGCTGGTTCAACAGGTAATTCAGGCGCTCCGGATTAGGACTGGGCTCTGCCCTTCTTGGGGGCGGCTTTCCTTTACGACGCTGACCATTACCCTGTGTATTGGTGTTAGCCACAAAATCTGAATTATGATCTGCTTTCCGCTTACCATTATTATTGTGGCCCGTCGGGTTATGTTGCTGCCCCTTGGCATTGCCGCTCTTCTTTCCCTTCCCCGGTATGTCATCGTCAGACTCGGGGTCCTTGGTACTATCAGAATCAGCATACTTAACCAGAGCAGCCATAAGTTTTCCCATGTCATTTCAGTGACGCTTGAGCCGTCCCAACTTCAACTTTAAAGGCTGAAACTGACAGTTCCCCTCCAATATTATAATCGCCGAGTCGGCTTTGATGCGATCCGAAGAATGTAAGATCTCTGAAACCCGGTGCACCCAATGGGTTGTTGACTCGCCTTCTCCCTGGACGCAGGCGGCTAAGTCCACAATTGACATAGGTTGCTTGCACGTGTCTTTGAAGTTTGCTATAAACCGGGCTTTTAACTCAGCCCATGTCTCAATGGAATTAACTAGTAAGCTTTTCAACCACGTGCGAGCTGTTCCATCCAACATCATAGCGAAATATTTCATGCAGGCCGCTTCATCCACATCTAACATCTCCATAGCCATCTCATAACTCTCAATCCATGACTCGGGAGGCAAATCAGCGGTGTAATTAGGCACCTTACAGGGGCCCTTGAAATCCTTGGGCAGCCATACATTGTGCAAAGCCGGGACGAGGCAGGGCACCCCCCAAGAGCTGAAAGTAAGGCCTTGCTCTACGGAAGCCACCGGATGAACCGGAGTGAGCTGACGGTCCTGCGCAGCTAACTCGGCTTCACGACGGGCTCCGTTGTTCACCACATCCTGAGCATTTGCCCCACCACGCGCGGATTAGGTCCTCGAGGAGCATCTCGGTTCCGCGCACTGCTTGACACAGCCGGTTCATCGATGTGCCTGCTATAACTCCGGCTTGGGCGTGGGGTTGAATGAATTCTATCTCAGCTGTATGAAAAAGCCTGCTGCTGCACCATAGCCATCTGAAGAAGATCCCTAGCACGCTGCGTCTCAACCGCCGCTGGGGATTCACCCTCCATTGGAATAGCGGCTAATCGTGATGCGGCAGCGATCATATTATCCAAAGGGGTGGAGAAGTGACCCGGCGGTGCCGGTACAATCTGCGGCGGGTTATGGGTCCGTCGTGGGGGATCCGTCATCCGTGGCTGATCCGGTGCTCCGGTCCTCGGCGCCTCAATCCGGTTCACCGCTGCCGGATTACTGGATCCTACTCCTGGCGTGCCAAAGAGATTCATTGCCTCATAAACCGGTGGTAGTCATGACCGATGCCTTCTCCTTAACACGTCGTTTGAAGCGTTCTGATCCAACAAGAGTCGATAATTTTCCGCCTGAATCCACTGTGCTTGTGCCTCTAAAGCGGCCCACTCCTCAGCCATCCTGGTTTCTTCAGCCGCTAAGTCCTCCTTAGCTTGAGTTATCTGATCCTGCAGTTTAGCCACCTCCGCATTATGCTGATCTTGCGTGTCGGCGGTAACTTGTGTGGTCAGTAAGGTCGTCCAGGCGTCCAATAAATCGGACAAGATTTGGGCCGGCCGGCGCGCGGGGCCTCCCGCCCCAGCTGCCGATCCGAAAATTATTGCTGCCGCGGTGGAAGATTGCAACGTGGGCTGAGTTCCAGCCATGAAGATCGCAACCCGGTCCGCCGGTTCAAAGGGGTCCGGAATACTGTCGCCATCGGAATAGCCCCCAAACTGGCCATCTTGCAGTTTGTACAGTGACTCGGTCTCCCCAGTGGACGACTCGTCATCTGAGTGGACGACGGTCTCGCCATCGGACACCGGTTCAAGTTCCGCACCATTGATGAATCCTACGAACGCACGCTTCACGGCGGGCTGAACCCGGGCAGGGCTTGCACGCTGAGCCGTCTCGACGAGGTCGGTGCAGATGTCCGGCTCAGGGCCCGGTTCGCTGATCTTGCCGATGAAGACGTGAATTCCTCCAAAGGGGACCCGGTACCCGTACTCGATTGAGCCGGCCTTGGGGCCCCAGCCTGCATCGTCGATGTAGAGCTTGCCGCGATGACTCTTGGTCATCCGGCCCACGGCGTATCCCTTGAGCCCTTCAAAATTGCCCTTCAAGAACTCGAAACCATCGCGCGATAGCCCCACGGTGGGCGCCAACTGTCGTGGAATTGTCACGGTAGATGTCCTAGTGAAAGGACTTAGTCGTGGAGCCATCACAACGGGTTAGCTTAAAGGGGTTAAACCGGACAAGAGACACGAGAGTTTTATACTAGTTCGGCCCCTTACGATGAAGGTAAAAGCCTACGTCTAGTTGTGATGGAATTGCTGGGGTTTCGATGACCAGGGAGCGAATACACTTTGCCTGCGTCTCGAGTTGTTGTGTGTTCTCCTTGAACCACCGCCGGGTCGTGCCTTTATATACACAGGTCGACGGCCGCCGGCTTACAGAGTCCCGATGCCGGTTTATACACATACCGGCTCGGTCTCTACTTTGTCATATCTTACAATACAAGTCATGTACTACATGGTGGTTTATAGCTACAGGCCCTAATCTACCTTTGGGCCTTGGGCCTTCGAGTCTCTGTAGTAAACCACTTTATTCCTTGTCTTCATGGGCTTTTAAGTATAACAATCCGTTATGGGGATAACCCGGCTTCCTTGGCCGGTTTACACCTAGTAGTAATATCCCCAACACCCCCCATGACAGCTAGGACCCACCAGCTATATCTTCGCACGGAAGGAAGTGCCACCTTATTAAGCGAAAAATAGCGGTTGCTCCCCATGACAACTAGGGCCCACCAGATTTGGAGGCTGACTTGTGGCCCTACTAAGTTGATGCATATGCAGGGCTTTGTCAACTTAAGTCAACAAACTTTACTATCACCAATGACCTTGGATTACTAACATCCAACGGTCCTCCTGCTTCTTCAACCTCTGATTTTCTTGCTCCAGCCGTCCAAACCACCGCGCGCTCGTGCCTCCCGTAGCCGGCTGTGCTGCCGCGCAGGCCTCACCACCCCTTACTACTCCCACCGCTGGCCAAGCCATCCCTCTACTCACCCACACCCTTGTTATTCTGCGGCGGCGGCAGCCTCACACCGCAACCGAACCAGTAAACCCTCGTACTACCATCCGCGTGTTCCCAGGCGACGTTCCCTTCCTCACCGTCGTCCACCGCCTAGGTGATGTCCGCGTGGCGTGGTCAACGTGGTCAACGAACGATAGCCATCGGAAGAGTACTATACGCCATGAGGCTGACAGCTGGACCCACCAGCTACATCTTCGCATGCAAGGAAGTGCCTCCTTATTACGTGCAAAAAAATGAATCCCCCCCTGATAGCTCGGACCCACAATCAATATCTTCACACGCAAGGAAGTGCCTCCTTATCCTCCCTCACAGCTGGGACCCACCCGGTCTAAGCGTACGTAGCATTGTCATTCTGGTCGCAAACATGTACGTACATACTCGTCCATCGGTCTTTCTGGCACAATGAACGGTGGCCCAGTAAGGAGCAGTAGTTGTTCAGGCAGTCCCGTCTAAATCATGTACACATATGACTGCCATGCTGCAAAAAAAAGACAGCCATGTACATACATACGGGCGTGGTCTCGAATGCGCACGGCGATGGCGTCCTGTTCACCGGGCAGCCAACCAGCTATCGGAATGGAGAAACAACATCATGTTCATCGGGAGGCAACAGACTGGGTCGGAATGCGTCCTGTTCAACGGGAGCCAACCGGCTTGGACGGAACAGATGAAACGGGGTCTGGTGTACCGCAGTATGGACGAAACGGCCTTTTGTTCGACTGGCTACGGTCGAAACGGGATCCTGTTCATCGGGAGGGGTCCGGCGTATCTAAAACAGAGGAAATAGACTTCTGTTCGAGCTCCTACGGTCGAAACGGGGTCATGTTGATCAAGAGGGGTGTGGCGTACCACAAAACAAAGGAAACGGACTTCTGTTGGAGCGCCTACGGTCGAAACGGGGTCCTGTTCATCGGCAGGGGTGTGGCGTACCGCAAAACGGGACTCCACGGGCTACTGTTCATCCACCATCTATTGCCTCGCTCGAGCCTCCACGGGCTACTGTTCATCCATCGTTGACTTCCTCCACCCTCCACCTTCTACTGTTCATACATAGCGTTTTCCTCCTGCCTCCATGGGCTACTGTTCATCCAGCCTCCTCTGGTGTTGGTGCAACACACCCTGGGTCTGTTGCCCAGACTGTGCACAGGCACGAGAACAAGATTGAAGCACCAGCCCAAGTCAGAGTACAAGGACCCAAGAGATTCGGAGGACCAACATGCATATCATAGGACCAAGAACGAGCCGAAGAGGCAGGATATCGTCAACAGAAAAGCCTCCCTTGCCGGGCAGGCGAGCCCGGCAAGGGGCGAGGCCACCTCCAGATGCAGACAATGAAGACACCCCTGCAGGCTCTGCCGGGGCTCACGGAGGCAGAACCTCCTCACCAACCACCCCATAACGACCCACATCATCGATCAGTGCGCTGTCGAGCCGCAAAGTGATTAAGTGGTAGCCATTCGCCACATGGAAGCCATTCCCTACAAGAGAAACCCGTAGATGACACCCGTCCCGCGATGTGTCAAGAGAACAGGTGCGGAGCTGGCGAGATAGCTTGGCAAGCCTTGCCGGGCAACCAACGATGTGACGTTAAGCAGTGCATTTAATGCGCCTTGTCAGCCCGCAGAGTTAGGTATGATAGCACTGTTTGCTATCTTATCAGTGTGTAATGACTACTTTGCCACTGCGGTTGCCCCTTGATCTATAAAAGGAGGCCCATGGCAACTGGAGAAAGGGTTAGAAGATTGGATAACTCACACCCCCATACACGCGTAGTCGCTGCTGCCCTAAGGCAACTCCTACCAGGCAAGTGTACTACGCTCGCCACCACCTTTTCCACCATCAATTCACCAAAGCAGGAGTAGGGTTTTACGCCTCACGATGGCCCGAACCTGGGTAAATTGCGTGTGTGATCTCTGTCGTGCTGCCCCACGCTCGTCTGCTCTTTGTGCAACACGTCGTCCCCCTGCCGAACCAGCAAGGGGCCTCCTAGTCCCATAGGTGGCCATGGTTTCCTGCGACATCTTTGGCGCGCCAGGTAGGGGGCACGCTTGCGCGAACCTGAAGGCGTGTGCAGTGCCTCGACTTCATCACCATCGTCATCTTCGACGACGCCATCGACCATGGCGCCCAAGAAGAAGCCCGGTCCTTCGGCTTACACATCCACCTCGAAGGCTCCGCCGCCCGCGGCCTCGAATGCTGCGGGGGTGCGGAGGCGCATGAGGACGCGGACGCTGCTGGAGAAGTGGTCAGAGCAGGCGGCGCCGTCACCACTTCTCCCGCAGCCGACGCAGGAGCAGGAGACACCGGAGGAGAGCAGCATCAACAACACTGCGACGGCCACGCTCCCCAAGGTACGGGTGAGGGTGCCACTCCATCTGCGCCCCTCTCTCCCACCGACGGGCACAACCACAACAACGACGCTCAGACCGGGGCGAACCGCCGCCCTCTGGCTGCCCCCACCACGGGTGCGGTCACAGCGCGTGCACCTCCACCTTGGCGGGCCGACCAAGCTGCTGCGCCCAACGGAGCCACTGGTTATCGAGCACCTTCACCGCACCACGTCCAGGTGGTCGCCCGCAGCAGCAGCGGGAGCGCAGTACTACCGCCGTTGGCACCGTCAGGGACCGAGCGACGGTACGATTTACTTCATCATCATCCCTGCCAAGTACGGCTTCGGAGGCCAGGGCGCGGGCTCAACTGCTGTTGAAGTTTCCTCCAGTGGCCGAGCAGATGGATGAATGGCGTGCCACCATCCAAAGCCTTCTCGGTTTCGCCAAAGCTAGGGGCTCACGGCGAGCTGACCCGCCGCGACCTCCCCAAGCAACAGCAACAGCTCGTGCTGCTGACCTTACGGAAGGGGCCATCCCCACGGTGCAGTCCCCGTCGCGGCAGCCGGGCGCGAGCACAACTAAATCAAGACCCCGATGATGTCTCGATGTCTTCTTTTGACCCTTGAGCATGTCCAGGCGAACGTCGAGCCCCGGAGGATAGGCGGAGAGGAGACACGCACGTCGTCGAGCAACGCCGCGACGACCTCCGCCGGACCGACGGGTACGACGGCCTCAACATCGACGAGCCTGCGCTCGGTGTTGGCGGGTGCCTACCTTTCGAGGTTGGCTACCCCGCCTTTACACAAGAGCTGCGGCAAGTCCACTGGTCATCCGTTCCCATGTTCATGCCAGAGATACCTGAGAAGTACGACGGGAGGCTGAACCCAGCAGAATTCCTGAGCATCTACACCATCGCTATTCAGGCTACCGGGGGAAGAGATGAGAAGATGTTTGCCAACTACTTCCTTTTGGCCCTCAAGTCCAATGTGAGGTCTTGGCTGATGCACCTACCGGAGAACTCCATTTCGTCATGGGCTGACCTGTGCCACGAGTTCATTGGAGCCTTCACTAGCGGTCATCAGGAACCCGGCAGGCCCAGCGATTTGCAGCTTCTCCAACAGAAGGAAGGAGAAACCCTCCATAAGTATTTATAGAGATTCAGCAAAGTTCATAGAAATATCCCAAATATCCATCCGGCAGCTGTAATAGCTACCTTCCAGTCCAATGTGCACAGCCGTCGTATCCGTTCCAAGATGAACGTGCGGTTGCCCAAGACTGTGAAGGAGCTTTACACACTGGTGGATAAGTGTGCTCAGATGGAGGAGGGAAGGAATCTGCCCGGAGAGGAAGATTGCACCAATGTTGATTCGGAGGATGAGGATGAATCAACTAGTCAGAAGAAGAGCAAGAAGCGCGGTAAGAAGCGGAGAGATAAGGCAGTGATGACTGTTGAAGGATCGGGTACGCCTAGTACCGGCAAGAAGGCCAAGGCTAAGGCCCCCGGCAAGGAAGCTGCCGTGTGCACTGACTGCCGGAAAGCTGCTGCTGCCAAGAAAGCCGGGAAAGGTGACAGGCCGTACTGCAAAATTCATCGAACCAAGGGCCATGACCTTCAAGAGTGTTATCAGGTCGAGCAGCTTGTCAAGAAACAGAAAGCAGAGTATGAGAAGCGTGATAAGGAAAAAGGTCAGAATATTGCTGGCGGTAAGGGCCGAGGTGGTGAAGTAAGTCGCCCCGGCAAACCCTTTCGGAACCATGGAAAGCCTGCCAGAGGTTGAGAGAAGGAAACCTGTGATGATGAGAGTGATGGAGGGGATGAAGGGGAAACCAGTGAGCAGGAGTTTCAGAAGGCCACGGACGCCTTGTGCGTCGATGGAGGTGCATCTTTGCACACTTCTCTCCGCCAGCTCGAGCGGTGGGCGTGAGAAGTCAATTGTAACGCCCACGATGCGGCTATATCTCCCACGTGTCGAGGCACGACTTAGAGGCATAACCGCATTGTAGGTATTGTCGCAAGAAGGGTCATCTTCACACAATCCCATGTAATGAACAAGAATGGGATAACGAGAGTTGGCTTACAATCGCCACTTCACACAATACATAAATTAATTCATACATCATCCAAAATCCACACATAGACCGACTACGGTCAAATCCAAATGAAAATAAGACAACCCCAAATGCTAGATTCCCGATCGTCCCAACTGGGCTCCACTACTGATCATCAGGAAACGAAACATCGTAACGACCACGTTCCTCGTCGAACTCCCACTTGAGCTCGGTTGCGTCATCCGCACTGGTATCGTCGGCACCTGCAACTGTTTTGGTAGAATCTGTTTGTCACGAGGACTCAGCAATCTCACACCCGTGAGATGAAGACTATTTAAGCTTATAGGAAAGGATGGTGTAATGAGGTGGAGCTGCAGCAAGCACTAAGCATATATGGTGGCTAACATACGCAAAAGAGAGCGAGAAGAGAAGCAACGCAACGGTCGCGAAGCAAGAAATGATCAAGAAGTGATCCTGAAACTACTTACGTTCATGCATAACTCAAACCGTGTTCACTTCCCGGACTCCGCCGAAAAGAGACCATCACGGCTACACACACGGTTGATGTATTTTAGTTAAGTCAAATGTCAAGTTCTCTACAACCGGACATTAACAAATTCCCATCTGCCCCATAACCGCGGGCACGGCTTTCGAAAGACAATACCCTGCAGGGGTGTCCCAACTTAGCCCATTATAAGCTCTCACGGTCAACGAAGGATAAACCTTCTCCCGGGAAGGCCCGATCAGTCTCGGAATCCCGGTTTACAAGACATTTCGACAATGGTAAAACAAGACCAGCAAAGCCGCCCGATGTGCCGAGAAATCCCGATAGGAGCTGCACATATCTCGTTCTCAGGGCACAACGGATGAGACATCCTACAAGTAAAACCAGGCCTCAAGTTTGCCCGAAGTGGCCCCGCAGTCTACTCGGTTTGGACCAACACTCGAAGGAGCACTGGCCGGGGGAGGGGGGTTAAAATAAAGATGACCCTCGGGCTCGCGAAAACCCAAGGGAAAAAGGCCTAGGTAGGCAAATGTAAAACCAAGGTTGGGCCTTGCTGGAGGAGTTTTATTCAAGGCGAACTGTTAAGGGGGTCCCATAAATCACCCAACCGCGTAAGGAACGCCAACTCAAGGAACATAATACCGGTATGACGGAAACTAGGGCGGCAAGAGTGGAACAAAACACCAGGCATAAGGCCGAGCCTTCCACCCTTTACCAAATATATAGATGCATTAATTAAATAAGAGATATTGTGATATGCCAAAATATCCATGTTCCAACATGAAACCCACTTCAACTTCACCTGCAACTAGCAACGCTATAAGAAGGGCTGAGCAAAAGCGGTAACTTAGCCAAACAACGGTTTGCTAGGAAAGGATGGTTAGAGGCTGGACATGGCAATATGGGAGGCATGACATAGCAAGTGGTAGGTAGCGTAGCATAGCAAAAGAGCGAACAACTAGCAAAGCAAAGATAGAAGTGATTTCGAGGGTATGGTCATCTTGCCTGCAAGGTTCTCAGAGTTGTCGAAAGCTTGATCCTCGTAAGCGTACTCAACAGGTTCCTCGTTCACGAACTCGTCTCCCGGCTCTACCCACAGCAAGAACACAAGCAATGGAAACACAATCAATCACGGGAAATGCACAAGCAACATGATGCAATACATGCATGATATGCGGGATGTGATATGCGATGCATATGCGTGCTCCGGAAGAAAATGGATGAACAAGGCATCAACCTGGCAAACCAAGTATGCCACTGGAAAGATGAGATGATTTCGGTCGAAATCGATATAAAGATCACCGGAAACGGATGCACGGTTTGCAAATGGCAAGCAAAACAAGAATGACATAAATCTGCGATTAACAGCAGGATAGCACTTAGAATACATCAAGTAACTATGCTACAGCACCCCAACATAGCAACAAAGCATATGGCAGTGATCTACAGGAGATGCTTGACAAATGATGAACAGTGAGCTATGGCTAGATCACACAATAATAGGCTCAAACAAGCATGGCAAAAGTTCAAAAGATATCAGCTTCACAGACTTGGTGAACAGACTGAACATGGCTGAAACAGCATCAGGTAGCAATGTTCAGAGTAAGCAAAACACATGCTACAGGAACTTATCATAGCAAAACAAGGCATGGCATGAATCTACTAAATGCATAGAACAAAAGTCCCTTACTGACCATGGGCCAAAAAGGCACAGAAGATACGATGGCACCCATGTAAACATAGCAAGTTTCGTCAACAGGTTTCGGACTTGGCAGAAAACAGAGCATGGCATTAGCAGAATTATGAAGGAATCTTGGTGAGCTCGATTCACTCATCACAAAGCAATGCATGACAAAAAAAGCATACCTACAGCAATATGGCATGTTCAAGAAGCTAACCATGGCAAGAGCACGTTCATAGCATGTATGGATCAACTACAACAACCTTGGCAAAATTGAATATCATGTTAACAATCTGACAGGAATATTTTATAGCAAAAGTACAGCAAGATTAAGACATTCTAGGTCACTCCATAATTGCAAACAGGGGAATGGATGGATAGATCACAACTATATGTCCAAAACATTCTTACTGAACATACTCAAAATAAGCATGGATCTCACTGTAGACACATGGATACATGGCAACAAAATAACAGCAGGTAAAGGACTTGGCAAAATCCCAAGTCCCTGAAAACAGAAACATCACGAAGCCTAGTTTGCATACTTGTGCTAGTCACCACGTAGATTCTCAAAATAAATGGCATACACCTCTGTATAGATGGCATGGCATAGATCAAAACACCAGTAGAGCTCATGCCCATAAGATGCACACATCAAATGCAACAAAAATAACAAAACATCAAGTTCTGATAAATAACAGCAGTACACATCATATAGCACTCTTGCATCAGATATTTGGGCACCCAGATGAACTCAAATGAGCATGGCACAATGGAACAAAATGAAGAGCATCTTGTAATGAACATTTCGATATATCATGCGCATGAAACTGAGCAGTATGCACGGAGTTATGGCAGGTCAAAGGATATAACATAATGCAAATTTTTCGGGACTTAGCAGGAAACAGAGGGGGGGGGGAAGTCAACCTAGGGTGGATCTGGATCTCGTGCGGATCGAGGTGGCCGGAGCAGTTCGCCGGAGATGGAGGGAAGAGGCGGAGGAGCTCGGGCGGCGTCGGGGTGAGGCGGCGGTGGCGGCGGGCGAGGTCGCCGGAGGCGGCGACGGGAGCTCGCCGGCTCGGGGCGCGGGCGCGCCGGCGACGGAGGTGGGACGCGGCAGGCGGCGGGGTCGCCGGAGCTCGCCGGAGAGGCGACGGGGGCGGCGGGGTCCGGCGGAGGAGCGGGACGCGGGCGGAGGACGGGCGCGGGGCGCGGGCGGCGGAGACGCGGGCCGCGGGGGCCGGCCTCGGGCCCGTGCGGGCCGGCGGCGACGCGGTGGCGTGGTGCGACGTGTCGCGTGGCGATAGGCTCTGGGCGGTGGCGGCGATTCGTCCGGCGCGCGGAGGAAGGGGAAGACTAGGGTTTGGACCCGGACTTGGACGAGAAGGACATATTTATAGCTAGAGGGAGCTAGTAGACTCCAAATGGAGTGTGGTTTTCGCCCACACGATCGTGATCGAATGGCCGAGAGCATGGAGGGGGCTTAGATGGGTTATTGGGCTGTTTTGGAGGGGTGTGGGGCTGCACACTCGAAAGGCTTAAACGGTTACCCGGTTAACCGTTGGAGCATCAAACGACCTCCAAATGGAACGAAACTTGACAGGTGGTCTACCGGTGGTATACCAAGGCCACTTTGCAAACCTCGGTCCATTCCGAGAACGTTTAACACCCGCTCACGAAAGGAAACAAGAGGGGTGCGTCGGTGCATGTGGGAGTGCCGGATTGAAAACGGATAACGGGGAAAATGCTCGGATGCATGAGACGAACACGGATGCAAATGAGATGCACATGACGACATGATATGAGATGCATGACATGAACAAAATGCAAAACGAAAGACAAAACCCGACCACGAAGGGAATATCATAACACATAGCCGAAATTGGCAAGAGTTGGAGTTACAAATATGGAAAGTTACATCCGGGGTGTTACATCAATGCCGTGGAACCAGCGCCAGAGGCCCGGAAGCCACTCAAATGGTCCTGTACGCCCATCATCTTCGACAAAGAGGACCATCCTAGCCGTACCACTACGGTAGGATGTTTGCCGTTGTTGGTCTCTCCAACAATCCGCAACCTCAAGGTCACAAAGATGCTGGTGGACGGCGGGGCCGGGTTGAATCTGATTTCCCTGGTAGTTATCAGGAAACTTCAAATAGGAGAAGAAGAGATAGAGGTTACCGGCACGTTTCAAGGAGTTAATCCCGGCAGGAGCCATCCTAAGGGGAAGATCATGTTGTCGGTAACGTTTGGGGGAGAACTGAACTACCGGACTGAGAGGATTGTGTTTTATGTGTCAATCTCCCCTGCCATACAATAGGATTCTTGGACGCCTGGCCCTGGCTAAGTTCATGGCAGCATCCCACTATGCCTACAACACCTTGAAGATTCCTGGGCCACTGGGAGTCATCACTATCCCATCAGATGAGAAGGATGCAATCATTTGCCTGGACAAGATGTACCGGGACGCGGTCGCGACAGCGGCCGCGGCAGCTCCCGCCAAGGGAAGTAAAGGAAAGAAGAGAGACTGTAGGGACTCCGGCAAAGAGTCCGGGAAGCGTGCCCCCACCGGGTGCACGACACCCGTTGACGACGTGCCGGAGTGTTCTAACAGCAAGAGATCCAAGGTCGCTGCGCCCCAAGTGAAGAAGGTCCTGGCAGGGCTCGCTGGCATTGATGGTACTTTTACTATCAGCGCGACCCATGATGACAAATAGGAAAGCGCCCTCATTGCCTTCCTGCGGACGAATATCGATGTGTTTTCCTGGCAACCATCTGATATCCCCGGTGTTCCCAGGGAGGTAATCGAGCACCACCTTGTTGTCTGCCCACATGCCTGACCTGTCAAGCAGAAAGTCTGGAAGCAGGCCTTGGAGAGGCAGCAGTTCATTGCAAAAGAGATCAAGAAACTTGAGGCAGCTGGTTTGGTTAGAGGAGTATTGCACCCCACATGGTTGGAAAATCCAGTGGTAGTCTGGAAGGCTAATGGGAAATGGAGGGTTTGCATAGATTTCACAGACCTCAACAAGGCTTGCCCGAAGGACCCATTTCCCTTGTCGCGTATCGACCAGATTGTGGATTCCACTTCAAGATGTGATTTGCTCTCCTTTCTAGACGCAGACTCCGGGTATCACCAAATCTTCATGTCCAAGGAAGATGAAGAGAAGACGTCGTTCATCACCTCGTGTGGTATGTACTACTTTGTCCATATGCCATTCGGGTTAAAGAGTGCCGGGTCCACTTTTGCAAGGGCAATCCAGATTGGTTTTGAGCCGCAGTTGCACAGAAACATAGAAGCCTATATGGACGATATTGTGGTCAAGACCAAGGATAAGGCCACCCTTATTCAAGATTTGGAGGAGACATTTGCTAATCTGCGCAAGATCAATATGAAGCTTAACCCGGAGAAGTGTGTGTTTGGTGTTCCCTCCGGCAAGTTGCTTGGGTTCATTGTATCCCATCATGGGATTGAAGCCAACCCCTACAAGATGAAAGCCATCGAGCAGATCCAAGCGCCAAGGACAGTTAAGGATGTGAGGCGCCTGACGGGATGTGTTGCCGCGCTAAGTAGATTCATCTCCAAGTCTATCGAGCGTGCCCTGCCGTTCTTCAAAATTTTGAAGAAGGTCGGCCCTATGAAGTGGACCCCAAAAGCAGATACAGCTTTGCAAGAGTTGAAGGCCTACTTCTCTTCTGTGCCTACCTTGGTTGCTCCAAAACCCCAGGAGCCATTGTTGCTATACTTGGCGGCAACCAACCAAGTGGTCAGTGCGGCCTTGGTAGCAAAGAGAGAAGTGGATGAGGCAGAAAGTGAGCAGAAAACGGCAGAGTCAGAGAAGGATCAGGACAGCAATAAGCACGGCAACGAGAGCAACCCCAGGGACGCGGCAAGAAGAAAGTGGTGCAACGTCCAGTGTACTTTGCCAGCTCCTTATTACAGGGGCTAGATCGAGGTACTCTGGCGTATAGAAGCTGATCTTTGGTCTCGTTATGGCCTCAAAGAAACTTCGTCACTACTTCCAAGCCAATGAGATCAAGGTTGTTACTCGTTTCCCGTTGCAAAGGATACTCCGAAACCCTGAGGCTACCGGCAGAATAGTGGAGTGGGATTTGGAGTTATCCGCCTTTGGTTTGAAGTTTGAGAGTACATCAACTATTCAGAGCAGGGCGTTGGCAGATTTTATTACGGAATGGATGCCAACCCCTGATGAGGAAGTGACAAAGACAGTTATCCCTGACAAGGAATCCCCCCAAGAATGGATTATGTATTTTAATGGTGCTTTTTTCCTACAAGGTGCAGGAGCTGGCGTGCTTCTTGCCGCCCCCTCTGGGAAGCACTTGAAGTACGCCGTCCAAATGCATTTTGCTCGAGAAGAAGCAACCAACAATACAATTGAGTATGAAGGGCTTCTTGCCGGGCTCAGGATTGCAGCTGAATTGGGAATTAAGAAGTTGATCATTCAAGGAGATTCATAGATTGTGGTGAGACAAGTCAACAAGGATTATCAAAGTCCATTGATGGAGGCATACGTCAAGGAAGTGAGGAGATTAGAGGAGCGCTTTGACGGATTGAAAACAGAGCACGTACCCCATGCGGAAAATAGCATAGCTGATCATTTGTCAAAGTTTGCTGCGCAAAAGCTTCCTGTGAAACTAGGGACTTTTGTTCTCCATCTCACTTAGCCCTCCGTATCCCCAGCAACAATGGCCCAAAAGAGGAGAAAGTTGGACTACGGTAAGCCTCTCTCGATAGAGTCGTCCGCTCCTGGCAGAGACCCTGCTGGAAACAACTCCTCACAGCCTACCGGACCACACCCTCCAGCCGTGTCCACAAACCCCGCGAACGAGGCTAGTGCTCCCGCAACAAAGGAGGTGCCGATAGTCCTGTTCCCGAGCCCCAGGCTCCAACTTGGGCAAGGCACATTGTCCACTTCCTCCAAACCGGAGAGCTTCCCGGCGACCAAGATGAAGCTGAGAAAGTAGCCCGGAGGACCAGTATGTACCAGTTTGTCGATGTCACTCTGTACAGAAGGAGGCCCAACAGTGTGAAATTGAAGTGTGTCTGCCGGGAAGAAGGAAAGGAACTGCTAGCTGAGATTCACAGAATGTGCGGCTTCCACATTGGATCAAGGGCATTATTTCGGAAGGCATTCCGGCAAGGATTCTATTGGCCCACAACCCTCCAAGATGTGGTCGAGCTAGTCACGACACATGAATTCTGTCAGTTCCATTCCAAGAAAACACACCTGCCTACCCAAGCTCTTCAAACAATCCCTATATCATGGCCATTTTCGGTCTGGGGGCTCGAAATCCTCAGCCCCTTTCCCCAAGCAATTGGGGGCTTTGAATTCTTGTTCGTTGCCATCGACAAGTTTACAAAGTGGCCGGAAGTGACTGCCGTGAGAAAGGTGACTGCTCAGTCAGCTATCAAGTTCTTGAAACAATTGGTGTGTCGTTTTGGAGTTCCGGCAAGGATCATCACCGACAATGGCACCCACTTCACGAGCCACGCCTTCATGCAATATGTTCATGCCCTCGGATGCAAGATCTCAGTCGCCTCTATGGCACACCCCTGGAGCAATGGACAAGCTGAGAGGGCGAACGCTGAAGTGCTACGTGGACTCAAGACAAGAACTTTTGATCCGCTGCAGAAGCACGACAGGCGGTGGATCGACGAGCTGCCGGTGGTTCTTTGGTCCCTCAGAACGACACCAAACCGAGCTACTGGGCAGACTCCCTCCTCCCTAGTCTACGGGGCAGAAGCAGTTATCCCCACGGAACTCATTTACGGGTCGCCTCGAGTGCTTGCCTATGATGAAGTAGCACAAGATCAGCACCGGCGTGACGATGCTGTGCTACTCGAGGAGAACCGTCTCCGGGCTGCTACGCGTGCTGCACGCTCCCAGCAAGCCCTACATTGCTATCATAGCCGCAGGGTTCATGCCCAGTGTTTTGAGGAAGGTGACCTTGTCCTTAGGCGCGTTCAGTCCGCCAAGGGTACACACAAGTTGTTACCAAAGTCGAAAGGCCCTTACCGGGTAGTACGAGTCACCAGACCTGGCGCAATCCGTCTGGAGACCGGAGATGGCACTCGGTTGTCGGGCCTGCCCGACAGCCACCCTTTTGTACAGGCCTTGCCTCAGCTGCATGTAACCCCTTGTACAAAGCCAGGGCGATCACCCCATGCAAGAGAAAATAAAGAAGCACTGTGGGGGGCCCCCGACCAAGATTGCATGCATGCATGCGCATTCCAAGATTACTGCATAAGCATTTCATGAGCATTTGCATATGCATATAGATAGGATCGCATCCTGCATTCATTCTCATCTACATGAAGTTGCAGGTTCCTGCCGTGAACTTGGCTTCAACAAGGAGTGAGAAGATTGCCGGGCACAGCGATCCCCGGCAAACCAAATAGATAATTTCTACGTCATGTCCATTAGTGTTCTATAAGGCTATGACTTTGCATGAGAAAGACTCCCCTCTCTTTTGAGACTTAGGTGCTCCCATCCATGACTCGAACGCTACTTTAGTCATGATGGTCGAAGTGGCCTTTGGTGAAAAGGAGTTGGCAGGGGGCTGGTCGCTCTATCTGTTCCCCGGCAGACACACTCTCCAGCAGACAAGAAGGGTACCGACAGGATAGCCTGCCGGGGAAAACTCGCTTACTTATATTAAAGAGGCATCTCACCTCTGCATGGACATACACATGCACTGGTTCCCAGCAAGGCTCATCTTTTTCATTAATATGCTGATACAAGTAACAGGACACAGACATGGACTCGAGAGACTACATTATTTGAATTAAAATTTGGCGATCGCCTATAGATTTAAGATTGAAAAAAGATAAGTGCTCCATAATGCCCTTTCTTGTCCCTCTCCTCCTAGGCACGGCCATCGAAGGCGAGGAGGGCAAAAGGAGCGCCCGGGCGGGAGCCCAGCCTGCTCCCATCGGGCTCCAAGAGAGGTAGACCGGCGGGAACGGGAGCGCGAGGGAACGCCTCGATGTAGAGCACGGCAGAAGGTGGCCCTGTCAACCACCGTCACCAAGGACTGGGCTCACTCCCCGAGCATCAACTCTTGCGGGTGGTAACATTAGCCCCAACCAAGAGCCCGGGGGCTGGCCCCAGGCTCTCCCCTTCGACATCACCAGCAGGAGAAAAAGGCAGAAGAGGAGGACAAGTGCGAGGGTGAATGAATCCACCCTCTTCCGCCCTTCCCTTTTATAAGCGAGGGTAGGAGGGCAGCTGCTCCATCAACGGGCGGCCGCCGCCCTCCTCCACCAATTCAAGACGACCGGGCCCTCACCATGATGCTCTCCCACGCCACGCACCTCCGTTACCTACCCCGCACGATGCATGCAGCATAGATGGCCGAGGATAAGCGCGTGGTGGGAGGAGTGAATTGGCCATTTCTACCGCGTGCGTTAAATTCATTCACGGGCCATTACTGGAGCGGCCCCACCACTATTGGCTTTATAAGACGCGCGGAGAAACCGGAAACTGGCCCGGAATCAAGGCTAATGAAGAAGTGAAGAAGACTTCAAGAGACCAGCCTCCTCAGCAACCCTTGCATGTGCACCTATTAGGCCATGCCCCGACGATGCTCGGCAGCGCGTTCGGGGCAGGCCCGGGGGCTTCTGTCGGTGCAACAAACCCTAGGTCTGTTGCCCAAACTATGCACAGGCACGCGAACAAGATTGAAGCGCCAGCCCAAGTCAGAGTACAAGGACCCAAGAGATTTGAAGGACCAACATGCAGATCAGACGGACCAAGAACGAGCCGAAGAGGCAGGATATCGTCAAGAGAAAATCCTCCCTTGTCGGGCAGGCGAGCCCGGCAAGGGCCGAGGCCACCTCCAGAAGCAGACAACTAAGACACCCTGGCAAAGCCTGCCAGGGCTCATGGAGGCAGAACCACCTCACCAACCTCACCATCATCACCCACATCGACGATCAGTGCGGTGTCAAGCCACAAAGTGATTAAGTGGCAGCCATTCGCCACATGGCAGCCATTCCCTACAGGAGAAACCCACAGATGACACCCGTCCCGCGACGTGTCAACAGAACAGGTGCGGAGCTAGCGAGATAGCCCGGCAAGCCTTGTCGGGCAACCAACGATGTGATGTTAAGCGGTCCATTTAATGCGCCCTGTCAGCCCGCAGAGTTAGGTATGATAGAACTGTTTGCTATCTTATTAGTGCGTAATGATTACTTTGCCACTGTGGTTACCCCTTGATCTATAAATGGAGGCCCATGGCAACTGAAGAAAGGGTTAGAAGATTCGATAACTCACACGCCCAAACGCGCGTAGTCGCTGCTGCCCCAAGGCAACTCCTACCAGGCAAGTGTACTACGCTCGCCGCCACCTTTTCCAGCATCAATCCACCAAAGCAGGAGTAGGGTTTTACGCCTGACAGCGGCCCGAACCTGGGTAAATTTCCTGTGTGATCTCTGCCGTGTTGCCCCACGCTCGTCTACTCTTTGTGCAATGCGTCGTCCCCCTGCCGAACCAGCAAGGGACCCCCTGGTCCCATAGGTGGTCGTGGTTTCCTGCGACAACCGGCTACTATTCAACCAGCCCTCCACGGGGTGTTGTTCATCCACCCCAGCTCGGGTGTGGCGGTCTCCTCGAGGTCATGTTCATCCATCGGCCTACTACCACGGGGTCCTGTTCATCCAGCCCCCAACAACGGTCACTGTTCATCAAGAGGCAGGTTCGATCGGCTTCAAATGGCAGCAGTAGCGAAGGAATCGTTCGGGTTCAGTCAGCAGCGAAGGAATCGCTCTGGTTAAGTTAACAGCCAAGGGATTGATCGCTCGGGTTTGGTAACGTAGCTAGTGTGATCACTCGTGTTCAGTTAGCCAACGCCTCGCACACACGCGCGTACATGAGAGAAACGCGCAAACCACAATGCATCGCTCTGCCCCGACCACCCACCATAACCGGGAACTCCCCAATATTTCCCTCGCCCTAGCTTCTACCATGACTTTTTCCATCATGGACGGCCCAAAGAATGTCATGCATGTGCGTCCCCGGCCCGCCTAGGATGAAAAGCCCATTTTCTGTCATGATTTTTTGTCATAGAAGTAGGAGGCCGCCACATCTATGATGATACGTGGTTTTGTCACAATTATCGTCATAGAAGTGTCATAACCATGAAAGAAAAAATTTGTTCAGGCCAAAATGTCACGGATGTGTCTTTTTTTGTAGTGGCATAAAGGTGCTCTACAGGTATCCCCGAAGGTGTTTATTGAGTTGGCATAAATCTATATTGGGATTTGTCACTCCGTATGACAGAGAGGTATCTCTGGGCCCTCTCGGTAATACAACGTCACAAGAAGCTTGCAAGCAAAGTGACTAAGGAGTTAGTTACAAGATGATGTATTATGGAACGAGTAAAGAGACTTGCCAGTAATGAGATTGAACTAGGTATGGTGATACCGGCGATCGAATCTCGGGCAAGTAAAATACCGACGGACAAAGGGAACTACGTATATTGTCATAAAGGTTTGACCGATAAAGATCTTCATAGAATATGTAGGAACCAATATGGGAATCTAGGTCCCGCTATTGGTTATTGACCAGAGAAGCATGTCGGTCATGTCTACATCATTCTCAAACCCGTAGGGTCTGCACGCTTAATGTTCGTTGACGATATAGTGTTATATGAGTTATGTCTGTTGGTGACCGAATGTTGTTTGGAGTCCCGGATGAGATCACGGACATGACGAGGAGCTCTGGAATGGTCCGGAGGTAAAGATTGGTATATAAGATGATAGTATTGTAGCGACTAGACCTTAAATGGCCTGTGCTGCTGTGCACCAGTGTCATCCCTGGATCAGTAATGCTGACACGCAGAGTACAAATGGAGGATTTATAACAGAGTAGCAATCACACACTTATTACATCGAATATCTCCAAAGAGATTAAGTATGATAAACATGGCTTAAGGCTATCTAATAACGATAACAGCGGAAGACTTGGAAGATAAGTGAGTCCATCAACTCCAGCGGCATCACTAAGTATAAGACCACGACCTAAGGCACCTTACTCGTCGTCTGAAAAGTCTGCAACATGAAACGTTGCAGCCCGGAAACGGGTCAGCACATAGAATATGCTGGCAAAGCAACACATAGAGAAAATGAACAATGATAATGCTATACTATATGCATATGTGGCTGGTAGAAAGCTCTATGGTTACAGCTTTTGCGAAAAGCCAATTTTATCCTACTACAAAGGAATAAATTTTATTTAACTATCATGGTGGTTGAAACATTGAGAAGGTACCTCCAACTCAATCCCAATTAAGTAACATCATTAACCCAACAAAATTAATTATAAGTATCACGGTGATGAGATTCAAATGATAATCCAGGTACTAGATACTCAAGTTGTCCATAACCGGGGACACGGCTAATCATGATCAGTTTGTACACTCTGCAGAGGTTTGTGCACTTTACCCCACAAGACTCGATCGCCTCCGCTTGATTCTCGCACTGCATGTTGTTTGAGAAACGGATGACCGAGACACAGTCTTTCAGAAACAATCACTCTCTACTCTGGATGGACCGGTACACCTACTTTCCCCTACATCTGCTAGTCCACCTCTTCAAGAGATCCTGTAACCTACTCAGCTATGCTAGAGCCCATAATAGCTTGCGGCTGCACACGAAAGTTTCTAGCATGAATAATCTTATGATCCCTTTGAGCCTGGGTGGCGGTCCTTATACAAACAGACAACACTGGGTGCTCCAGGTGCCTCAATCCACCCAGATGTGAGTTTTAGTTGCCACCTTAAGTTGAACCATTATTAAACACTCACATCTGTCATGAATATCTCTCAAACCCAATCCACGTCTACGAGCATAGCATGGCAATAATAAAAGCAACGTAGAAGTAACTCCCAAGGGTTTGATAAGAAAACAGGTAATAGGTACTACCTCAACTACTTCCCAATACCCACAGTTTAATTAGATACTAATCATGCAATGTGTTTGAGGAAATAGATCTAATGCAATAAAACTGGGTATGAACGGGGTATGATCAAAGTGTTACTTGCCTTGCTGATGATCCGCAAAACCTAGCGATTCGAAGTAACAAGCGGCACACTCCGGGTACTCTATCGCAAACAAACAAACATACAATCAGTACTCAACTAATGCACAGGTAAAACTCGAAAGAAAGATCCAACCAGAAAGTTCAACTTAAGAACTCCGGTTTGCAAAAAGAATCAACTCGAAAGAAGCAACGAAAGTCAAACGGC